>NC_056454.1:38796565-39019065 GCF_018296145.1 Oncorhynchus tshawytscha
GCCTACATCAGACCACTTAGGCAAATGATGGGTAGGAAGTGAGGCTTGGAAGGGGGAGGTGCATTTCTTTGGTACCGCCCTCTATGTACACAACCTGGCATTTGACTCTCAGTCTGGTGACCTCAAGGTATCCCAGCTATCAGACCTTGTCTGGTTACAGTATGTCAGGTTATCCCAGCTATCAGACCTTGTCTGGTTACAGTATGTCAGGTTATCCCAGCTATCAGACCTTGTCTGGTTACAGTACGTCAGGTTATACCAGCTATCAGACCTTGTCTGGTTACAGTACGTCAGGTTATCCCAGCTATCAGACCTTGTCTGGTTACAGTATGTCAGGTTATCCCAGCTATCAGACCTTGTCTGGTTACAGTACGTCAGGTTATCCCAGCTATCAGACCTTGTCTGGTTACAGTACGTCAGGTTATCCCAGCTATCAGACCTTGTCTGGTTACAGTACGTCAGGTTATCCCCTATCAGCTGGCTATCAGACCTTGGTCTGGTTACAGGTTATCCCAGCTATCAGACCTTGTCTGGTCCCAGCAGGTTATCCCAATCAGAGCTGGTCTGGTGACCTCAGGGTATCCCACTTACCAGACCTGGTCTGGGTGTTTCAGGTTATCCCAGCTATCAAACCTTGTCTGGTTACAGTACGTCAGGTTATCCCAGCTATCAGAGCTGGTCTGGTAACCTCAGGGTATCCCACTTACCAGACCTGGTCTGGGTGTTTCAGGTTATCCCAGCTATCAAACCTTGTCTGGTTACAGTACGTCAGGTTATCCCAGCTATCAGAGCTGGTCTGGTTACCTCAGGTTATCCCACTTACCAGACCTGGTCTGGTTACAGTGTTTCAGGTCAGGTTGTCCCAGCTATCAGACCTGGTCTGGTGACAGGGTACGTACCAGACCTGGTCTTATCCAGGTTATCCCAGCTATCAGACCTTGTCTGGTTACAGTACGTCAGGTTATCCCAGCTATCAGACCTTGTCTGGTTACAGTACGTCAGGTTATCCCAGCTATCAGACCTTGTCTGGTTACAGTACGTCAGGTTGTCCCAGCTATCAGAGCTGGTCTGGTGACCTCAGGGTATCCCACTTACCAGACCTGGTCTGGGTGTTTCAGGTTATCCCAGCTATCAGACCTTGTCTGGTTACAGTACGTCAGGTTATCCCAGCTATCAGAGCTGGTCTGGTGACCTCAGGGTATCCCACTTACCAGACCTGGTCTGGGTGTTTCAGGTTATCCCAGCTATCAGACCTTGTCTGGTTACAGTACGTCAGGTTATCCCAGCTATCAGAGCTGGTCTGGTACCTCAGGGTATCCCACTTACCAGACCTGGTCTGGGTGCGTCAGGTTATCCCAGCTATCAGACCTGGGTCAAATGCGTGAGCTTGATTTAGTTTGCACTATTGGAACTATTCCATTGATCCCATTGTGTAGAGAAAACTCAATCAAGCTCAGCTCAAGTATTTTAATGTATTTGACCCAAGGTCTGACTTAAGTATTGCTGATAGTGGTATGTCAGGATACATTTCCCTCAGTTTACCAATTGCTAAAACAGGTAATGCTAGTACTCACACTCGCTATATTGCTGCAGCTGACCGAACTCAGATGGACTCAGACACTCCCAGCTCCCGACTCCGTCTCCCATCATGTTGCCAGCTGGGAGGGACGTGAGGGAGGATGGTGGTGGATGTGCCTCTGAGGTGGAATGAGGTTCTAGTGTAGTTATCCCTGTGTGGAGCTGAGGAGGTTAATATCTGTCATGGCGTCATCCCAGATCCTTCCCAGTGAGTGCAGGTGGTGGCAGAAACAGACATCAGAGATGGTGGATCAGTACGTGATATGGCGGTCCAGCCAGATGCAGGTCTCTTGGCCTCTCTCTCTCTGATTACACAGACACAAGCTGAGAGAGGGGAGAGGGAGAGAGAGGGAGAGAGGGAGAGAGGGAGAGAGGGAGAGAGGGAGAGAGGGAGAGAGGGAGAGAAAGAGCAAGAGAGTGAGGGAAAGAGAGAGCGATAGATAGATAGAGATAAAGAGAGGGAGAGTGAGAGAGAGAGAGAGAGAGAGAGAGAGCGATAGAGAGAGAGAGAGAGAGAGAGAGAGAGAGAGAGAGAGAGGGAGAGATTAGTTTCTATCAAACCATCTTCCGCCATTATAGAACACAGACACACAGACTCCTGACACAGTCAAAATCAAGTCATTAGTCACTGCCACAGCACATAAACCACACACATACAGTACATAGAGTAAAGTGGAGGCTGGTGAGGGGAGGACGGCTCATAATAATGTCTGGAACGGAGCGAATAGAATAGCATCAAACACATGGTATCCATGTTGGATGTATTTGATGCTATTCCGTTGCAGCCATTACCACGAGCCTGTCCTCCCCAATTAAGGTGCCACCAACCTCCTGTGATAGCGTGAAATAGTGGGCTCCTCAATGTAGGTATGTACATGTGCTATGCGGGCAACAGAGACAGCTCTGCTCTGTGGAGGAGTAATCTATACATCTCTCTGGATGGATGGCCTCACAGGGAGGAGGCAGCCAGGTGGAAAATACACAGCAGTTTACCAGCTCATGGACAAACACACACACACACACACATACAGAACAAAAAAATACAGACTGATACAGACTCGGCACAGAATTTAAAAAATATACTGACACACACACACACACACACACACACACACACACACACACACACACACACACACACACACTTGTGAGCCACACATCCAGAGTAGATTACCTGTATGATTGAATCCTGCTCTGGCCTGATACGAGTCCACTCTAATGGGTCCACTCTAATGGGATCTTGTTACAACCGATGTTAATAATTTTTCTCTCTGATTAGAGTGCTCACTTCTCACATTGTCATTTCCCTCTCTCTCTCGCCTGCTGAAACTCTCTCTCCTGCTGTACCTCTCTCTCTCGCTGTACCTCTCTCTCTCGCTGTACCTCTCTCTCTCTCGCTGTATTCTCTCTCTTCCCCTCTCCCCCTCCCTCCCTCTCTCTCCCTCCCTCCCTCTCTCCCTCTCTCTCCCTTTCTCCCTCTCTCCATCTCTACCTCTTTCTCTCTCTCTTTCCCTCTCTCCGTCTCTACCTCTTTCTCTCTCTCTTTCCCTCTCTCCGTCTCTACCTCTTTCTCTCTCTCTTTCCCTCTCTCTGTCTCTACCTCTTTCTCTCTCTCTTTCCCTCTCTCCGTCTCTACCTCTTTCTCTCTCTCTCTGGCAGAGAATGTTCTGTACTTCTATAATTCAAGCACATAATCTGACAAACCACAACATTGCCATCAGAGAATTACCACATTTCAACAGGAAATAGATTTAGTCCGCCTACGGTACATTTTTTTCAAATTCCCATCTGAACCTAATGACCATCCAATTCTATAACGAGCGGAGTGGATACTGAATTAATTCAAATCAAATCAAATTGTATTGGTCACATACACATGGTGGGCAGATAAATAATTGTGCTTCTAGTTCTGACAGTGCAGTAGGGTTAACCCTAACCCTGACCCACACACACACACACACACACACACACACGCGCGCGCACACACACACGCACACACACACACACAGCAGTTTACCAGTTCATGGGCAGAATGACAGGGGTGAGGTAGAAAGCATCAAAGCATCTCTATGTATGAGCAACAGAAGGAGGAAGAACAAGGCATGGATTCAATCTGCAGTGATGAGAGGAGCCAGAATTAAGGCTAGCTGCCCTCAGTGACAGTAGGGTGATGACGTTAGTCATGGGGGCTCATTACAGAGCTGCCCTCAGTGACAGTAGGGGGATGACGTTAGTCATGGGGGCTCATTACAGAGCTGCCCTCAGTGACAGTAGGGTGATGACGTTAGTCGTGGGACTTCATCACAGAGCTGCCCTCAGTGACAGTAGTGGGATGACGTTAGTCATGGGGGCTCATTACAGAGCTGCCTTCAGTGACAGTAGGGTGATGACGTTAGTCATGGGGGCTCATTACAGAGCTGCCCTCAGTGACAGTAGGGTGATGACGTTAGTCATGGGGGCTCATCACAGAGCTGCCCTCAGTGACAGTAGGGTGATGACGTTAGTCATGGGGGCTCATCACAGAGCTGCCCTCAGTGACAGTAGGGTGATGACGTTAGTCATGGGGGCTCATCACAGAGCTGCCCTCAGTGACAGTAGGGTGATGACGTTAGTCATGGGGGCTCATCACAGAGCTGCCCTCAGTGACAGTAGGGGATGACGTTAGTCATGGGGGCTCATTACAGAGCTGCCCTCAGTGACAGTAGGGGGATGACGTTAGTCATGGGGGCTCATTACAGAGCTGCCTTCAGTGACAGTAGGGTGATGACGTTAGTCATGGGGGCTCATCACAGAGCTGCCCTCAGTGACAGTAGGGTGATGATGTTAGTCATGGGGGCTCATCACAGAGCTGCCCTCAGTGACAGTAGGGTGATGACGTTAGTCATGGGGGCTCATCACAGAGCTGCCCTCAGTGACAGTAGGGTGATGACGTTAGTCATGGGGGCTCATCACAGAGCTGCCCTCAGTGACAGTGGGGTGATGACGTTAGTCATGGGGGCTCATCACAGAGCTGCCCTCAGTGACAGTAGGGGGATGACGTTAGTCATGGGGGCTCATCACAGAGCTGCAGATTGGACTCCTGGGGTTGGTGTGGAGAGATGAGATCACAGTTTAATCTTGTCAGCGTCTAATTCTCGCCCACACACACACACACACACACTCCCGCTCTCTCTCACACACACGCACACACACACACATGCAATAACACTGAATAGACACACTGTGATTTGCAACTGATCCAATTATATGAGAGGTTTACTCATCTACTCTAACCCTAGAAGTAAATTGTAAAGACGAAATAACTTCTATGTAAAACCTCAATGTACCACAATACCGTGCACAGGATAATATGATGGGTAGAGAGAGGAGAATTGTAAGAGAAAGAGCAAAATTACAAGTTTGAGTGTAGACAGAGACATTACAAAAATGTAAAGGAATCAGAATTGTAAAGATTACATGTTTTCTAGGTATTGTAACCCACTGGGCACCCACTGGTTGAGTCAACGTTGTTTCCACAACCAACGTGGAATACATGTTGGGAATTGCCATCTGTGTCCAGTGACAAGCCTTGGCATGGGATGATTCAATGGGCTGAGAGAGGATGAATGCACTAATTAAGATGAATGCCCTAATTGTAAGTCGCTCTGGATAAGACCGTCTGCTAAATAGCTACAATGTAAATGTGAAAATGGATGGAGAGAGAGTGTTAAAAATGACAAAAGTACGACAGCTAGAGAGACAACTGAGAGAGAATATAGACAGTGAGTCTTTAACTCTCTTTGATGGTGGAGGAAAACATGGCCCATGTTAACGTAGCCTCTGCACAGCCACTCTGGGTGGAGTGCCATGAGTCTGGCTAGAGAGGCTACGTAAACGTTGGTCTGAAGAGGTGGTCAGACAACACGGAGGACCATCTACTGTAAGAGTATTAGAACACACACAGAGCACTTTGTCTGTACAGAGGGAGCATCTATTTCCAGTATCTGTTCTCAGTATCAGACCCCTTATGCAAACGCAGATTTTCTGAGCTCTTCCCGTATGGCCAGTATTTGTCCGTGTTCCAATGAAATCTTCCAGTTCCTGGAAAGTCATCTGAGAGGGCAGCAGATTGGTCAAGTGTGTGTGTAACATACCCCTTGGCTGGGAGCCAGAGGTATGTTAGTGTCACCGTGTAATCAAAGTGCCCAGTGGGTGTTTGATTTGGGCAGGAATGTACCAGCATTGGGCCAGATTACATCTGAGAGGGTGGAACAGCTTTTCAAACCAGAGAACAATATTATTGCTTCTTTCCTGATCATTTGGATCGTTAATGGTGTACAGGGTTTTATTAAACTGGCCATTAATCATGACCGATGTTATTTCTGTTACTCTCCCATAACAGAAAGACATTTTTATATGTTCCCCCTTAGGAACAGTTTACTACATTTTTAACTCTGTGTTCAGAGAATATAATGTTATTCCTTTGAGAGTTCCAATCTAGTGAAATATATGTAATTCTTCATATTTGGAGTGACGGAGGCCACTCAGTTTTCATTATATAATGTGACCATTATATCCGATTCCGCTTATAAATCGGTCAATCACTTGTTGAATCAATTAATATTCAACCTTTTTCTCAAGTGTGACTTCATAGTGTTTTAGATTATTGTCTTGGATTGCTCAGGTCGACACCTGGTGAGGCCAGTAATTAAAATACTGCTGAGTGGACTACTTTGCCTAATAAATATGAATTGGATCCACTTTGACTGATGGAGATTAGAGTGTGTGTATCTTAAAGGTGGATGTATGTAAACACACAAATGACTGTGAAGCACCACAGGGTCACATTCAGACAGTGACATGTCTTCGCATTTGCCCCGACACAGTTGTAATGTTTGTGTAAACAGATGAGTTGAAACCATGGGTTTGACGCTGTCCGACAGAGGTTAAATAACAGAGGAAAATAAAGAGTGTGAAAGAAGGAACATTTATATTTTATACAGAAAGAAAAAGAAAGGTACTATTGTTTCACTCGCCAGCCTTGGATAATAATACCCGGGAGGAAGAAATGTCTGCAAACAGAAACATGGTAATAACTGTAATAGCCTGGGGTCATGTCATCTACTCTCAATTAGGAAAATAATACTCAAATAGACCAAACAACAGATGTGCCATTCTTCATCTGTAGCATAATCACAGCCAGTAACAGGGAGACAGGGAGAGAAAGGTATTGTTCCAGTCCTGTCGTACCTGATTACCTTCCTCCTCTCCAAACCAAGTGAGAGAGCCAGGGAGGCAAGTGATAATAGAAGAGCAGCAGCCAGCAGGGCTGGTAGAGCTAGTTAGTTCATGCATGCTTAGAAATGGGAGACATACAGTGGAGGTGGAAGACAGAAACAGGAGTGGAGCTGGTTGTCAGGGGGCTTGTGTGTGTCTGTGGTTCTGTTTTGTGTGTGTGTGTGTGTGTGTGTGTGTGTGTGTGTGTGTGTGTGTGTGTGTGTGTGTGTGTGTGTGTGTGTGTGTGTGTGTGTGTGTGTGTGTGTGTGTGTGTGTGTGTGTGTGTGTGTGTGTGTGTGTGTGTGTGTGTGAGCATCTGGGGAAGGAGAGACAGTAGGGGAGGTGAGGGTAGGGTGAGACAAAGGCACTTACTGATCAACTGTATGGGGCCTCCCCTCAGTGCAGAGAGGGATTCTGTTTGCTCACAAGGTTACCTAGCAACTCTAACGTCATACAGTAGGTGTGCACACAGCAAGAGGAGGAGGGGGATGTAGGGAGAGGTAGGGGAGAGGAGGGTGGGGAGGGGGATGTAGAGGGAGGTAGGGGATGTAGGGGGAAGAGGAGAAGGGGATGTGGGGAGAGGTAGGGGAGAGGAGGAGGTAGGGGGATATAGGGGATGTAGGGGGAGGAGGGGAGGTAGGGGGAGAGGAGGAGGTAGGGGAATATAGGGGCTGTAGGGAGGAGGAGGGGGAGGTAGGGAGAGGTAGGGGGAAGAGGAGAGGGGATGTGGGGATGTGGGGAGAGGTAGGGGAGAGGAGGAGGTAGGGGAATATAGGGGATGGAGGGGAGGTAGGGAGAGGTAGGGGATGTAGGGGGAGGAGGGGGAGTGAATGAGAGGTAGGGGGAGGAGGAAGAGGAGGTGGGGGAGGTTCAGCAGCAAAGTGACACCTTATGGATCACTTCCTGTGTTAGTGTAGAGTATGTGTGCATGGGCACGTGCTGCATACAAAACATTATGGATTCAGTGCACATCAACCTATGACGTCAACACACCGTGTGAGAGGACAAAGCATACTGTTGATACACACCTGCATCCTAATCTCCTTCCTGGCAAAACAAGTATGCTGTGAGTAAGGCTTCTATTTTGAAGTCATTTCACAGGAAAGGGAGATCTTATTACTTGGAGTTCCCCGAAAATTCATAGAATGATTATGATGTATGTCTATAAGTGACTGCAAGTCATCGCACCATATAGGAAGACAGAGCATACTGTATGAGCACAATTATACAGAACAGGATATGGGGAATACACCTCTGCACTCAAATTTCTCAGTATGCATTACAAAACAAGACCTATCACCGCCTTCCTAGCCCACAGCCTTTGGTAGCGTGCCGCATTGGTGGCACTATCTTGTCCTCAAAGCCCACAAAGAAGTTGTTTAATTTGTCTGGAAGCAAGACGTCGATGTCTGCGACAGGGCTGGTTTTTCTTTTTGTAATCCGTGATTGTCTGTAGACCCTGCCACATACTTATTGTGTTTGAGCCGTTGAATTGCGACACTTTGTCTCTATACTGACACTTTGCTTGTTTGATTGCCATACGGAGGGAATAACTACGCTGTTTGTATCCTGCCATATTCCCAGTTGTCTTGCCATGTTTAAATGCAGTGGTACGTGCGTTCCGTTTTGCACGGATGCTGCCATCAATCCACAGTTTCTGGTTAGGGAAGGTTTTAATAGTCACAGTGGGTACAACATCTCCTATACACGTCCTTATAAAATTGCTCATCGAGTCAGCGTATACATCAATTTTGTTCTCTGAGGCTACCCGGAACATATCCCAGTCCACGTGATCGAAGCAATCTTGTGGAATACGATTGGTCAGACCAGCGTTGGATAGACCTAAGCACGGGCGGAGGAGGACCTTGTATGCATTGCAGAAGTAGCAATTGTCGAGCGTGTTACTCGCTCATGTACTGTAATTGATATACTGATAGAATTCAGGTAGCCTTGTTCTCAAATGAGCTTTGTTAAAATCCCCAGCTACAATCAATGCAGCTTCAGGATAAATGGTTTCCAGTTTGAAAAAAATCCAGTGAAGTTCCTTGATGAAGGTCTTGGTTTCCGCTTGCGGTGGGATATGCACGGCTGTGCCAATAATTGAGGAGAGTTCTCTAGGGAGATAATACGGTCGGCATTTGATTGTGAGGAATTCTAGGTCAGGTGAACAAAATTACTTTAGTTCCTGTATGTTGTTACAATTACACCATGAGTTGTTAATCAAGAAACATACACCCCTGCCCTTCTTCTTATCAGAGAGATGTTTATTCCTGTCGGCGCAATGCATTGAAAATCCCATTGCCTGTATGGACTCTGACAGCATGTCCCCAGCTAGCCATGTTTCCGTGAAACAGAGTATGTTACAATCCCGGACATCTCTTTGGAAAGCAACTCTTGCCCTGATTTCTTCGACTTTGTTAACTAGGGACTGGACATTAGCGAGTGATATACTCGGAAGCGATGGGTGGTGTACACGCACCCTCTCCTCTGATGGCATTGTTTTGGGTCGACCTCTGGAATCAGCTCAAATGCCCTGGGAGGTGCAGACAAAGGATCCACTTTGGGAAAGTCATATTCCTGGTCGTAGTGCTGGATGTATGTAAGAACACTTAAGATTTTCTGGGCTTACAATGTAAGAAATAATACATGAAAAAAACTAAATACTGCATAGTTTCCTAAGGACTAGAAGCAAAGCTGCCATCTCTATCGGTGCCATCTTCACATAAGAATACGGGAAGAAGAAAGAATACAGGAAGAAGGAAGAAGGACTAGTAGTCCCCCTTGATGAATCCTGATGGAAGGAACAATGTGCAGTCATACACCCCTCCTTATTTCTCAATCAGAATCTAGCTTTTAACTTGTCAGTACTCACTGAGAAAAAGCCCACACAGACAGAGTCAATCAAACTGTGCTTTTGCCAGAACTCCTTCTCTGCTCAGTGTTCTAATGGTCTGTGGTGACTCATTCAGCCATTCAGGCTCTCAATGAGTGGATATTAACACCTCTGTGTTCATACTCAGTCTCTCCTCTCTGTAGTCTCCCAGCTCTGCAGAGCACTACCACTACTACACGGTGTTCTACACTGTATGCCCTATACTGTATGTCTGTCTGAGACAATGGTGACTCAGAGGTGTTCTGTGTACTTACAACTCAAGACCTTTACTTACTGTAAACTTTAATATTTCATTTGGCTGAGAGGTTTTTTTTGTGATGTGTTGGTGTGATTTTAAAATAAAATGGGAAGAAAAAGATTTGACATTTAAATAAGTCTCCTCTCTCCCTTGCACTCACTCACTCACTCACTCACTCACTCGCGCACGCACGCACGCACACACACACACACACACACACACCTTATACACACCATCCTTAAGGTTATACACATTTACCTACAGTCTTTCTTTTGAGCACAACTAAGTAATAATACTAGATGTATTTTATATAGCGCTTTTCATACAGAATCTCAAAGTCACTTTAAAAAAACAAACACAAAAACTAATTCAGGAAGCTGTCAGTTGCTGGGAGATGGTCTTACATAGTCCAATGAAGATGCAGTTCACTAAAGGAATATGTTAAGAAGTGGTATTGATGGCCAAGCCAGGTAGGAAGAAATAACGGTCATACAGGCAGGCTCGGAGCGCTTCATCAGACACCTCTGTCTTTCAACCACTCACACTCCATCTTTCCTCTTCCACCTGGATGCATGTGTCCACATTCTGAGGGCACAATCAGCCACCCACTGATCTGCACCAGACTGTTATTCCCCTCCAAGGGTAGCCTGGTCCCAGGTCTGTTTGTGCTCTCTTGCCGGTATTCAGGAGCAAGACAGCACAAACAGATCTGGGACCAGGCTACCTTTACACTTCCAAGGGAAACAAACTTTACTGTCACTCCCTAGTTCTATTACGACCACGGCAAAATGTTTTCCGTTTCTCTCCAATGCTAGCCAATATCTCTATATGGCAGTCGAGTCAAGCAAGGCCCCCTGATATTAATAATAAAATATGCAATTCCGTCACGACTCCGACCGAAGGACACTCCCCTTCCCGTTCGGGTGGCGCTCGGCGGTCGTCGTCGCCGGCCTACTAGCTGCCACTGATTCTTTCCTCCCCCTCCTTATGTGTTTATTGAGTACACCTGTTTTGAGTTGGGTATAATTATTGTGACCTTCTGTTTTGTGTAACTTGTGTGCATGTCTGTGGGTTACGTGTTTCCCATTTCGTGGGTTTTGCTGGACAGTTTAAGTCCCCATGTTTGGGGCGTTGTTTTGTTGTACGCCCTGTGTTTTCGTGGGGTTGGTTTATGTTCGCAGTTTTGTGCATTAAATTAGCACTACCCTGAACTCTCTGCTTCCTGCGCCTGACTTCTCACCCACTACACCCAGAACATTACAAATTCAGTGTTCAGTATGTGCATGTGATTATGTGTGTATATGATTCGCAAAGGAATTGAACCCATGACTTTTGTGTTAATAATTATGCCATCTCCCTACAACTAGTTCAAGTGCAATCAAGTGCTAAAACTAATCAACAGGAAACTGTTCTCAACAGGGACAGAGTGATTAGCTCATGGTTACTATGAAAGAAGCACCTAGCACAGAACAGTATGTCTTTATTGCCAATCAGGTCTTAAATCAGTCACGTAATCATCACACGCCATACCATTGAGTGTTAATACAGCAACTTACGGATCTCTGTAAGTGATGACATATTCTTTTTAAAAGCCTCTCGAGCCATACTGAAGTTACACAGACTGACTGGATCAGAAAGTCAACAGTCAACTAGCAACCTGCAGTCTCCATTTTGGAAATTAAATGAATTATTATTATTATTGCTACTTTATTCCAATCTCATTCTATTTTAAGGGGTATCAAATCACGTTTTACTGAAAATAATCAGGACTTTCAGAAAACAGCCATTCAAAATGTCTGAAGAAGGACCGGCAAAACATCTGAAGAACAATCAAGGACTAGGGAGAGAAGGAGTGACAGACACAGAGTGTGCTGTACCTCACCAGCACCCACTGAAACGTGCAGGGATAACTGCACAACATGTGCACTGGAGTGAGATGTTTATTTCGCCTGAATGGCTGGAGCATGTTAGAGAGACATCAATGCCAAATTAGGACACTGATCACCACGACGATAAAAGGAGAAGGAGAGGAGGTAGAGAAAAGTCCTGCAGGGGCAGTGACATCTCCTTCTCTAGAGAGAGATGGAGGACGGGAGAGAGGGGGGAGGGAGGGAGCAAGAGAGAGTGAGGGCGATAGAGGGAGCAAGAGAGAGTGAGGGCGATAGAGGGAGCAAGAGAGAGTGAGGGCCATAGAGGGAGCAAGAGGGTTGAGAATACATGGAGGGGTAGTTTGAAAGAGCATAATCAGTCAAAGGTAATGAGAACACAGCCAATGCCAGACCGGCACAGTCAGGGCCCAAATCCACAAAGTATCGCAGTGCTGATCTAGGATACATTCAGCCTTTTAGATCACAGTGAATAGGATCAAATAAACAGGGAAGGACCTGATCCTAGAATGATGCGATGCAGGATCCCCTCTTCAGAAAGTGACTGTGCGGTAGTCATGATAAAAGCACCACAGCGTCTCCCTGTCAGTCAGTATAGGCCCCGACGTGACCCTCTACCTGCTGTCAGCTTGGAGTGACGTGTGTGCGTGTGTGCACCTCTGTGTGTGTGTGTGCACCTCTGTGTGTGTGTGTGCACCTCTGTGTGTGTGCACCTCTGTGTGTGTGCACCTCTGTGTGTGTGTGTGTGTGTGTGTGTGTGTGTGTGTGTGTGTGTGTGTGTGTGTGTGTGTGTGTGTGTGTGTGTGTGTGTGTGTGTGTGTGTGTGTGTGTGTGTGTGTGTTTGTGTATATGCATGTGTGCGTGTGTTTGTGTATGAGACTAGATGGCGAGAGAGAGAGAGAGAGAGAGAGAGAGAGAGAGAGAGAGAGAGAGAGAGAGAGAGAGAGAGAGAGAGAGAGAGAGAGAGAGAGAGAGAGAGAGAGAGAGAGAGAGAGAGAGAGAGAGAGAGAGAGAGAGGTCATAGCGGTTAGAGCGTTGGCTTCGTAACCAAAGGGTTAAGAGATCAAATCCCTGAGCTGACAAGGTAAAAATCTGTCGTTCTGCCCCTGAACAAGGCAGTTACCCACTAGGCCATCATTGAAAATAATAAGTCATTCTTAACTATCTTGCCTAGTTAAATAAAGGGTATAAAAAAACAGACATACACTTTTATATTTGTGGTATCCAATTATATTTGTGGTATCCAATTGTTAGTAGCTACTATCTTGTCTCATCACTACAACTCCCGTACGGGCTCGGGAGAGACAAAGGTTGAAAGTCATGCGTCCTTCGATACACAACTCAACTAAGCCACACTGCTTCTTAACACAGTGGGCATTCAACCCGGAAGCGCGCTGTGTCGGAGGAAACACTGTGCACCTGGCAACCTTGGTTAGCGTGCACTGCACCCGGCCCGCCACAGGAGCCGCTGGTGCACGATGAGACAAGGATATCCCTACCGGCCAAACCCTCCCTAACGACGCTAGGCCAATTGTGCATCGCCCCACGGACCTCCCGGTCACGGTCAGTTACGACAGAGCCTGGGCATAAACCCAGAGTCTCTGGTGGCACAGCAGTACAGCGCCACCCGGGAGGCCTTCATTGAACCTTTATTTAACTTGGCAAGTCAGTTAAGAACAAATTCAGATTTATAATGAGAGTCTACACTGGCCAAACCCGTATGATGCTTGGCCAATTATGAACCACCCTAAGGGACTCCCAATCACAGCCAGTTGTGATACAGCCTGGATTTGAACTAGGGTGTCTGTAGTGACACCTCTAGCACTGAGATGCAGGGTCTTAGACCGCTGCGCCACTCAGGAGCCCAATACACAATATGGGTTTCAGCAACCTTCTGATCCAGAGTCACAGGATTACACCCATCCACCACCCCAGTCTACAATGCCCTAGTGAAACCCAAGCCTACCCTAGCGCCTCTAGTGGCCGGTTTTGAAGGCATTTCCCGGCATCCTCAGGACATGGATAGACATCCAATTTTAATGTCAATCTTGAATAACCTGGATGATTAGAAGAGGGCGTGGACAGTATTGGTAGCTCTGTTCCTAGCTCCTAAGGAACAGTATTGGTAGCTCTGTTCCTAGCTCCTAAGGAACAGTATTGGTAGCTCTGTTCCTAGCTCCTAAGGAACAGTATTGGTAGCTCTGTTCCTAGCTCCTAAGGAACAGTATTGGTAGCTCTGTTCCTAGCTCCTAAGGAACAGTATTGGTAGCTCTGTTCCTAGCTCCTAAGGAACAGTATTGGTAGCTCTGTTCCTAGCTCCTAAGGAACAGTATTGGTAGCTCTGTTCCTAGCTCCTAAGGAACAGTATTGGTAGCTCTGTTCCTAGCTCCTAAGGAACAGTATTGGTAGCTCTGTTCCTAGCTCCTAAGGAACAGTATTGGTAGCTCTGTTCCTAGCTCCTAAGGAACAGTATTGGTAGCTCTGTTCCTAGCTCCTAAGGAACAGTATTGGTAGCTCTGTTCCTAGCTCCTAAGGAACAGTATTGGTAGCTCTGTTCCTAGCTCCTAAGGAACAGTATTGGTAGCTCTGTTCCTAGCTCCTAAGGAACAGTATTGGTAGCTCTGTTCCTAGCTCCTAAGGAACAGTATTGGTAGCTCTGTTCCTAGCTCCTAAGGAACAGTATTGGTAGCTCTGTTCCTAGCTCCTAAGGAACAGTATTGGTAGCTCTGTTCCTAGCTCCTAAGGAACAGTATTGGTAGCTCTGTTCCTAGCTCCTAAGGAACAGTATTGGTAGCTCTGTTCCTAGCTCCTAAGGAACAGTATTGGTAGCTCTGTTCCTAGCTCCTAAGGAACAGTATTGGTAGCTCTGTTCCTAGCTCCTAAGGAACAGTATTGGTAGCTCTGTTCCTAGCTCCTAAGGAACAGTATTGGTAGCTCTGTTCCTAGCTCCTAAGGAACAGTATTGGTAGCTCTGTTCCTAGCTCCTAAGGAACTTTGCAGTATTTGTTTTGTGTGTGTTATTTCATACATTATTAGCCCAGAAGGTTTATTGTGTTATTACATACAGCCGGAAATAACTTTTGGATATCAGAGCGACGGTAACTCACCAGAATTACGACCAGAAATACAGCTTTCCCGAATTGGATCCTTTGTTCGTACCCTCCAGGGCAACTGAACTTATCCCAGAGGCTGCTCCTAGATGCCGCCGGTGGAGAAAAGGTATTCAGAGTGGACTTCTAGTCCAACTCAGGAGGCGCGCACACCATTCACCACTTCCGGGTATATTACTCGCAGATGTTCAGTCCTTGGACAATAAATTAGACAAGCTCAGGGCGAGGATCTCTTTCCAGAGAGACATCAGGGACTCCAACATACTCTGATAAGGGCTATTTCACCTGACCTCAACCCAATTGAGATGGTTTGGGATGAGTTGGACAGCAGAGTGAAGGAAAAGAAGCCAACAAGTTCTCAGCATATGTGGAAACTCCTTTCAATACTGTTGGAAAACCATGCCAGGTGAAGCTGGTGAGAGAATGCCAAGAGTGTGCAAATTTGTCATCAAGGCAAATGGTGGCTACTTTGAGGAATCTCAAATATAAAATATATTTTGATTTGTTTAACACTTTTTTGGTTATAACATGATTCCATATGTATTATTTCAGAGTTCTGATGTCTTCACTATTATTCTACAATGTAGAAAATAGTAAAAAATAAAGAAAAACCCTGGAATTATTAGGTGTGTCCAAAATGTTGACTTGTACTGTATTTTATGTGACCAATACAATTTAATTTGATTTGTTCCTAAGACAACACAAAGGAAATACTTGCATACAGTGTAAAACATCACTTCAGGGGCTGGGCCGCCCTACAACTGGGTGACCAAAGGGAACCATGGCGCTAGCATTGAATTGAAGTGTCACTGTGTCAAAGGCTTCTGACTATAACCAGAGTAAGGGTCAATTTCATTTAAATTCAGTCTGTTCAATAAATACACTGAATGAGGAAAATTGGAATTTCAGTTTACTTCCTGACTTGACTGAATTGAAAGGGACTAACCTTTTCCATAACCCTAATGGTCTCAGTGTGTGAGAGGGAAAGTGAGGAGAGAGGATAACAGTTGGTTGAGGAATTCATTTGGACTGTCAGCTGTCATAGAGGCTGCACAAAAGCTTTAAGACAGCCTCTGTTTACAGCCAAACTGGAGGTCCAGGTGACTTTCTGAGCCAAAGATCCTTAGTAAAGAATGGTTCAGCTTGATCTGCCACACAACACAATAGCCCTGTGTCTCTGCCTAGCCTGTATGTGGCAGAATCACAGCCCAAACTTCAAACAACTGCAATTTTGTAGACCACTTAGTGTTTAAAGCAAGGCAAAGAAGGCAACCGAGAAAAACATTTCTATGAGTAAACAAATGTATCCGTTTCGATTATATAACAGGTTCTTTGTAGTTTTCTACTGCACTTTGCTTATGGTCTACAAGGCTAAAAAATGATGAGCCTCAAACAAAATAATATCCAAAAAAGATTTGCTCTGAAGGACATTTTTCCTATAATTTACAGAGTCGGGTATTCTTTCTGAGTCTGCAAAATACATTTTTAGGTAATCATGACTAAAGAACACTAACACACAATTCTATATCGTATGCCCTGAACCTATGAGGTCACTCTGGGCCTGAACATCAATAGGGTATTGTTCTCATCCATCTAGTATTAGTTCTGTGAATCTGTGCTCAGCTCTACTTAAAATCTCAGCCTTGCCATAAGGGAGCGGGACTAATACCCTATTTCAATGACACACACGCCTGGACAGAAACACAGAGGAAAGAGCATCGAGCATTGAGTTGTAGTAGGGTATACAGGTCCGTCTGAAAGGGTTTGAATCACTTGAGCCCTGCTCATTGAGGTGCTTCCTGCTTTAGCCATTCAGTCATGCTCATTATCACCTACAGTAGCTCGTTACTCTTGTGCCAATGACCGTAAACAAACCATGAATTGGAGGTTTGGACACATTGGCCTTTTCTCAATTGGATTTGCTCAACCTCCTGCGTCCTCTCTCCTCGGTCCTCTCTGGCCCCCTTTTGAAAGATAATCGAGGAGAGAGCTAGTAGACGAAAATGCTTGTATGAAATGAGACTCGCCTTCTCCAATCGCGCGTCATCAGACAAATTACGTTTACATGGTGGAATCCCAAAATAAATGTATAAAATTATAAAAATACATTTAGTTAGTAGTGCAAGATATTTTATAGATAAAAGGATAAGTAGCATATCCTTTTTAAATGTTTGCATGCTTTTCGAGAAAACAATAGCTGATTCAAAGGGGGTGAGACAGATTTCTAAAATATTCCGCGAAGGACTCGGGTAGGAGACACTTGTGCTTCCTCGCCAAAAGGAGGTTATCGAGGAGGGGAGGACTGTCTTTTGTTTGCCAATTAATTAATTGACACTCTCCTCTACCACTCGACCACTTATAGGTTTCTGGGTCACGGAGGAGAGACTTTTTCCAAAATGATAAAAGGCTACTGACACTGGCTGGTGGTAAAAAGCTCCTGGCATGAAGCTTCAATTCTCAATAAAGGCCAGTCACGTTTGACACTGTTTAGGATAGTCTCTCTGTGATACATCCCTAATAACCAAACTGGAGCTTTGTGGCTCTAAAACATATAGCTAAAAACAGACTCTTTACTCTGTACTTTGTTGAAACAGCTTTGAAAGCGATTACAGCCTTGAGTCTTCTTGGGTATGACACGACACACTTGGCAAACTTGGGGAGTTTCTCCCATTCTCCTCTGCAGATCCTCTCAAGCTCTGTTATGTTGGATGAGGAGTGCGGTTGCACAGCTATGTACAGGTCTCTCCAGAGATGTTTCAATAGGTTTAAGTCCAGGCTCTGTCTGGGCCACTCAATGACATTCAAAGACTTGTCCCAAAGCCACTTCTGCATTGTCTTGGCTGTGTGCTTAGGGTCGTTGTCCTGTTGGAAGGTGAACCTTCCCCCCAGTCTGAGGTCTTGAGCACTCTGGAGCAGGTTTTCATCAAGGATCTCTCCATACTTTGCTCCGTTCATCTTTGCCTTGATTCTAAATACTCTTCCAGTCCCTGCCGCTGAAAAACAACCCCACAGAATGATGCTGCCACCACCATGCTTCACAGTAGGGATGGTGCCAGGTTTCCTCCAGACGTGACGCTTGGAATTCAGACCAAATAGTTCAATCTAGGTTTCATCAGACCAGAGCATTTTGTTTCTCATGGTCTGAGAGTCTTTATGTGCCTTTTGGCAAACTTCAAGCGGGCTGTCGTGTGCCTTTTACTGAGGAGTGGCTTCCATCTGGCCACTCTACCACTCTGATTGGTGGAGTGCTGCAGAGATGGGTGTCCTTCTGGAAGGTTCTCCCATCTCCACAGAGGAGCTCTAGAGCTCTGTCAGAGTGACGATCGAGTTCTTGGTCACCTCCCTGACCAAGGCCCTTCTCCCTCGAATGCTCAGTTTGGCCGGGCGGCCAGCTCTAGAAAGAGTCTTAGTGGTTCCAAACTTCTTCCATTTAAGAATGATGGAGGCCCCTGTGTTTTTGGGGACCTTCAATGCTGCAAACATTTGTCATTATGGGGTATTGTGTGTAGATTGCTGAGTATTAAAAAAA
Organism: Oncorhynchus tshawytscha; assembly: GCF_018296145.1. Classification (NCBI taxonomy): domain Eukaryota; kingdom Metazoa; phylum Chordata; class Actinopteri; order Salmoniformes; family Salmonidae; genus Oncorhynchus; species Oncorhynchus tshawytscha. Next base: position 38,815,056 of record NC_056454.1, read on the forward strand.
AAATCCATTTTAGAATAAGGCTGTAACGTAACAAAATGTGGAAAGAATCTACGGGTCTGAATACTTCCCGAGTGCTCTGTAGCTAACCATTACTAACACCATGAAATGTACTTCAACTTTCCCCTCTTACTGGATGCTGTTTGAGATGAATGAATTTCATTTGATGTAGTGACACGTTATGAGGAAAGGGGTACAGACCAAGGGCAAAGTTCAAGTCAAATCTTTAATCTCCTGTTAGTCTAATAAGAGAACTGGGGCATGGTCTACCTTGGGGCTCTGGTCTGAGGGAGCTTGAACTTTGCTCATAAATGGTTTTGCCCATGATTTGTTATGTCTGTCGGCACTTCAGACAGGATGCAAACAGTCAGACTCACACACACACGCACACGCACGCGCACACGCACACACACACACTTTCCTCTTCCCTGTCCCAAACAGAGTTGCCCCCTGTCATCCATGTAATCACAACTCAACATTGTCATCTCTCTAAATAGCATCTTGTATTTAGTGTCTTCCCAACTCCTGATCACACACCATTTAGTCTGAGTGTTTTTATTCAGCTTTCTCCCCCCTGTACACCTCCTCAGCGGAGCAAGCAGCAGAGCTCTGCAGCCACTAGGCTGTTAGAGCTCTCTATTCTCCTGGGGAGGAAGCCTCAGAAATACCACCAGTGTTTATGGAGGGGCTGCTGGGTGTTATGGCAACAGGGGGGGATTGGTTTTAAGTGGTGGAGCCGTGCGTGATGTGGGGGTGGTGAAGCCAAGCTACAGTGTACTGTACTAGATACTAAAGGCCATGCATGGGCAAGCAAGACTAGGCCTGTTCACATCCATAGCCTCTGGTCGTTCCTTATCCCTTCAGGACAGCTCCAATGTATAATTTTGTCCAATTACCCTTAACTTACTGCTATTATCTACAATACTATTATCTTAATGTGACAGCCCCTTGACTTTGGACCGTTGATAAACTTCCCAAGAGAGAAAGCAACAATATGTTAACCAAGATAGATATAATACAGTAGTTCGAGCTATAGAATTAGAATGAGTAGAACAGCATTCTCCATTCAAAGGCAAAGATGATTGGCTATAACCATAGAATTAAAAATATTATAATGCACATAGAACTTCATTCTAATTCAATGGTTACAGCTGAACATCTTTGCCTTTTCTGATAGCTGGGCTTAATCAAATCAAATCAAATCGCTTGCGGCGAATACAACAATACAGTGAAATGCTTACTTACAAGTCTTTAACCAAGAATGCAGTTTTAAAACAATACCCCCAAAAAAGTAAGAGATAAGAATAACAAATAATTAAAGAGCAGCAGTAAAAAAATTATATATATATATATATTTTACTAGGCAAGTCAGTTAAGAACAATTATTTTTTATTTTTTTTCAATGACGGCCTAGGAACAATGGGTTAACTGCCTGTTCAGGGGCAGAATGACAGATTTGTACTTTGTCAGCTCAGGGATTTGAACTTGCAACCTTCCAGTTACAAGTCCAATGTTCTAACCACTAGGCTACCCTGCCGCCCATAAAATAACAATAGCGGGGCTATATACAGGGGGTACCAGTACAGAATCAATGTGTCAATGTGCGGGGTCACCGGTGTCGAGGTAATTGAGGTAATTATGTACATGTACTGTAGGTAGAGTTATTAAAGCGGCTATTCATAGATAGTAACAGAGAGTAGTAGCAGCGTGGGGGGGGGTGCAAAAATTCTGGGTAGCCATTTGATTAGCATTTCAGGAGTCTTATGGCTTGGGGGTAGAAGCTGTTCAGAAGCCTCATGGACCTAGACTTGGCACTCTGGTACCGCTTACCGTGGCTGGAGTCTTTAACCATTTTTAGGGCCTTCCTCTGACACCGCCTGGTATAGAGGTCCTGGATGGCATAAAGCTGTCTAATAGATGTCTTTGGGTGAATCCCCAAATAGCACCCTATTTCCTACACAGTGCACTACTTGTATAGGGGTCTAATCAACAGTGATGTTATTTTTTGTTTTTTGTTAACAACTAATTGACCAAAGTCGGCTCAATAATTTTAATTCCAATTCATTTTTTTCTCTGAGCTCAATGCACACATTTCCCCATTTCTCTATGGAGATAAATCAGATCAAACCCTGTACGATATAAACTCAACAAAAAAAGAAGCAGGACCCTATCTTTCAAAGATAATTCATAAAAATCCAAATAACTCCCCAGATATTCATTGTAAAGGGTTTAAACACTGTTTCTCATGCTTGTTCAATGAACAATAAACAATTAATGAACATGCACTTGTTGAACGGTCGATGTGACACTAACAGCTTGCAGACGGTAGGCAATTAAGGTCACAGTTATGAAAACTTAGGACACTAAAGAGGCCTTTCTAATGACTCTGCAAAACACCTAAAGAAAGATGCCCAGGGTCTCTGATCACCTGTGTGAACGTGCCTTAGGCATGCTGCAAGGAGGCATGAGGACTACAGATGTGACCAGGGCAATAAATTGCAACGTCCGTACTGTGAGACGCCTAAGACAGCGCTACAGGGAGACAGGACGGACATCTGATCGTCCTCTCAGTGGCAGACCACGTGTAACAACACCTGCACAGGATCGGTACATCCGAACATCACACCGGCGGGACAGGTACAGGATGGCAACAACAACTGTCCGTGTCACACCAGGAATGCACAATCCCTCCATCAGTGCTCAGACTGTCCGTGTCACGTTCTGACCATAGTTCTTGTGTGTTTTCCTTGTTTTAGTGTTGGTCAGGACGTGAGCTGGGTGGGCATTCTATGTTGTGTGTCTAGTCTGTAACAGAAAGCTGTTACAGAATCACCCACCAACCAAGGACCAAGCGGCGTGATAACAGACAGCGGCAGCAGGAGCAACAGCAGCAGGAGAAGCAACAGAGGCAGGAGCAGCAGCAGCAGCAGGAGCAGCAGCAGGAGAAGCAACAGAGGCAGGAGCAGCAGCAGCAGCAGCAGCAGGAGCAGCAGCAGGAGAAGCAACAGAGGCAGCAGCAGCAGCAGGAGCAGCAGCAGCAGGAGCAGGAGCAGCAGCAGGAGCAGGAGCAGCAGCAGCAGGAGCAGCAGCAGCAGGAGCAGGAGCAGCAGCAGCAGCAGCAGCAGGAGCAGCAGCAGGAGAAGCAACAGAGGCAGCAGCAGCAGCAGGAGCAGCAGCAGGAGAAGCAACAGAGGCAGGAGCAGCAGCAGCAGCAGGAGAAGCAACAGAGGCAGCAGCAGCAGCAGGAGAAGCAACAGAGGCAGCAGCAGCAGCAGGAGCAGCAGCAGGAGAAGCAACAGAGGCAGGAGCAGCAGCAGGAGAAGCAACAGAGGCAGCAGCAGCAGGAGCAGCAGCAGGAGAAGCATCAGAGGCAGCAGCAGCAGCAGCAGCAGCAGGAGAGGCTGCACTATTTGGAAAAATGGACTTGGGAGGAGATCCTAGACGGGAAAGGACCCTGGGCAGAGCCAGGGGAATATTGCCGCTCCAAAGCCGAGCTGGAGGCAGCGAAAGCAGAGAGGCAGCATTATGAGGAGCTAGCACGGCAGAGCGGCTGGAAGCCCGAGAGGCAGCCCCAAATATTTCTTGGGGGCACAGGGAGAGTGTGGCAGAGTCAGGAGCCAGACCTGAGCCAACTCCCCCTGTTTACCGTAAAGAGCCATGGATGTTATCGGAGCTATCGGTGAAGCTGAGGGCTGAGTCTGAGAGGGTCGAGGAGTTATTGGACAGAATGGAGGAGAGTGAACGGATGGGAGATGAGGAGACACTCGAGGAGGTGTTAATAGAATTGGGGGAGTATGAAGAGAGAGAGCAGTTGATTTGACGTAGTATGCAAGGCATTCGCCCTGAGGTGCGTGTCCCCAGCCGGGTACCACCAGTGCCGGCACCCCGCACCAGGCTGTCTCTCCCTCCCATCAATACAGGTGCTCCCGCCTGTCCGGCGCTACCAGAGTTTCCGTCCCTCAGTCCAGAGGCACCAGAGACCCTCAGTCCAGAGGAAACAGAGCCCCTCAGTCCAGAGGCGCCAGAGCTCCTCAGTCCAGAGGCGCCAGCGCCCTTCAGTCCAGAGGCGCCAGAGCCCCTCAATCCAGAGGCGCCAGAGCTTCTCTGTCCAGCGTTGCCAGAGCCTTCCTCCTCTCCGGCGAGGCCGGAGTCTCCCGCCTGTCCGGCGATGTCAGAGCTTCCGCCCCTCAGTCCAGAGGCGCCAGAGCTCCTCTGTCCAGCGCTGCCAGAGCCTTCCTCCTCTCCAGCGTTGCCGGAGTCTCCAGTCTGCCCAGCGCCGCCTGAGCTGGCCGTCTGCCCAGCGTCGCCTGAGCTGCCCGTCTGCCCAGTGCCGCCTGAGCTGCCCGTCTGTCCAGAGCTGCTAGAGTCTCCCGTCTCTCCAGCGCCGTCAGATTCTCCCGTCTGTCCAGAGCCGCTAGAGTCTCCCGTCTGTCCAGAGCCGCCAGAGCTGCCAGTCAGCATGGAGCCGCCAGTCAGCATGGAGCCGCCAGAGCCGCCAGTCAGCCAGGATCTTAACAGAGCCGCCAGTCAGCCAGGATCTGCAAGAGCCGCCAGTCAGCCAGGATCTGCAAGAGCCGCCAGTCAGCCAGGATCTGCCAGAGCCGCCAGTCAGCCAGGATCTGCCAGAGCCGCCAGTCAGCCAGGATCTGCCAGAGCTGCCATTCAGCCAGGATCTGCCAGAGCCACCATTCAGCCAGGAGCTGCCAGAGCCACCAGTCAGCCAGGATCTGCCAGAGCCGCCATTCAGCCAGGAGCTGCTAGAGCCGTCTGTCAGCCAGGAGCTGCCAGAGCCGTCAGTCAGCCAGGAACTGCCAGAGCCGTCAGTCAGCCAGAAGCTGCCAGAGCCGTCAACCAGCCTGAGCTATCTCTCAGTCCTGAGCTACCTCTCAGTCCTGAGCTACCTCTCAGTCCTGAGCTACCCCTCAGTCCTGAACTACCCCTCAGGCCTGAGCTACCCCTCAGTCCCGAGCTGCCCCTCAGTCCAGTGGAGTTCTTTGTTAGGGTTCCTAGGCCCAGGTCGGCGGCGAGGGTCGCTACCCAAAGGACGCTAAGGAGGTGGACTAAGACAATGATGGAGTGGAGTCCAAGTCCAGCGCCAGAGCCGCCACCGCGGACAGATGCCCACCCAGACCCTCCCTGTAGGTTTCGGTTGTGCGGTCGGAGTCCGCACCTTGGGGGGGGGGTACTGTCACGTTCTGACCATAGTTCTTGTGTGTTTTCCTTGTTTTAGTGTTGGTCAGGACGTGAGCTGGGTGGGCATTCTATGTTGTGTGTCTAGTTTGTCTGTTTCTGTGGTTGGCCTGATATGGTTCTCAATCAGAGGCAGGTGTTAGTCATTGTCTCTGATTGGGAACCATATTTAGGTAGCTTGTTTTGTGTTGGGGTTTGTGGGTGTTTATTTCCATGTCTGTGTTTGTTTCACCACACAGGACTGTTTTCGGTTTTCACATTTATTGTTTTGTATATTTATAGTGTTTTCTCGGTATTCGTCTTTATTTAAGATGTTTAACCCTAACCACGCTGTGTTTTGGTCTGCCTCTCCTTCCCAGGAAGAAAGCCGTTACAGTCCGCAATAGGCTGAGAGAGGCTGGACGGGTGGCTTGTAGGCCTGTTGTAAGGCAGGTCCTCACCAGACGTCACCGGCAACAATGTCGCCTATGGGCACAACCCACCGTCGCTGGACCAGACAGGACTGGCAAAAAGTGCTCTTCACTGATGAATCGCGGTTTTGTCTCACCAGGGGAGATGGTCAGATTCATGTTTATTGTCGAAGGAATGAGCGTTACACCGAGGCCTGCTCTCTGGAGCGGGATCGATGTGGAAGGTCCGTCATGGTCTGGGGCAGTGTGTCACAGCATCATCGGACTGAGCTTGTTGTCATTGCAGGCAATCTCAGCACTGTGCGTTACAGGGAAGACAACCTCCTCCCTCATGTGGTACCCTTCCTGCAGGCTCTTCCTGACATGACCCTCCAGCATCACAATGCCACCAGCCATACTGCTCGTTCTGTGCATGATTTCCTGCAAGACAGGAATGTCAGTGTTCTGCCATGGCCAGGGAAGAGCCCGGACCTCAATCCCATTGAGCACGTCTGGGACCTGTTGGGTCAGAGGGTGAGGGCTAGGGCCATTCCCCCCAGAAATGTCTGGGAACTTGCAGGTGCCTTGGTGGAAGAGTGGGGTAACATCTCAAATCTGGTGAAGTCCATGAGGAGGAGATGCACTGCAGTACTTAATGCAGCTGTTACTTTTGACCCCCCGCCCCCCCTTTGTTCAGGGACACATTGTTCCATTTCTGTTAGTCACATGTCTGTGGAACTTGTTCAGTTTATGCCTCAGTTGTTGAATCTTGTTATGTTCATACAAATATTTACACATGTTAAGTTTGCTGAAAATAAACGCAGTTGACAGTGAGAGGACGTTTCTTTTTTTGCAGAGTTTAGTAGGGAGTTGTAGCGTCCAACAGGCCAGTATTCTACATAGTTCAGTGAAGAAAACATGGCAATTAACTACAATGACCATAATCCACTGCCAGCCTACTTGTCCGGTCTGTGTGTTTCTTTTACGCCTGCTATGGTAGGTTAATGTGGGGCAGACAAAGAGAGAGAGAGAGAATGCATGATCGAGAGGGATAGAGAGCAATTTCTTCGTGAGGTAACTATACCTGAAATACATAACCTTAGTGATTTATAGTTGTTATTCAGCAGTCAGAAAAGTTGGCCTTATTTACTTTGATGAACTACTAAAAAAGTCATCAAGTGAAACAGATGTAATACACAGAAAAACTGAAATATTTTATTGAAAGCACTAATTGCTCAGCTCTACTGATCAAATATAGTACACTACATATGGACTAGGTTATCATTTGACATGGAGATTTCTGTTAGTGATCAATCACCTAGAGGCAACCTATGGTCATGTTAATCCCATGGAACCACTGAGGCAGATTATTATTGATCCTCTCTCACTCCATGTCACGAAGCAGGAGCGGCCAAGCTGTCCACCATGGTTACAGAGGGATGTCAGTCATCATCCCACATCTTTTCACGTCCTCGACCACTACCTGCTATTAGAAACCTGACAACCTCCCTTTATGGTGGATGTAAACATGAATCTAAGTGGCACCATGGACACTCCTACTAGTATCCATGCACACATAACAAACGCATGTATGCAAGCACTCACTCACAGGCACGTGAACCCTCCAATTTTCCAGTCTCTCTCTGTCTGAGCTCTGAGAAGGTGAGCAGCATAGTCAATTAGCTAGTGGTGAATGAGCCTCTCGTTCAGGCAGGTCTTCACTCAGAGCGCATCGTACTAGAACAGAAACATCCTTCATCGTTTATTGGCCAGCCTGTGAATCAGACGTCCTGTCTGGGCCTGAATAACCATTGCTTTTGGTAATCGGATGATGAGGCGTAATTAAGAGTGCAGATTTGAGATTAATCAAAGTCTGGTGCCTGAATCACACGGTATGGAGAGAGAGAGAGAGAGACAGAGAGACAGAGAGAGAGAAAGAGAGAGAGACAGACAGAGACAGAGAGAGAGACAGAGAGAGAGAGAGACAGAGAGAGAGAGAGACAGACAGACAGAGAGAGAGACAGAGAGAGAGACAGAGAGAGAGACAGAGAGAGCACAACTCAAGGTAAACGTTGGCAGCAGCCTTGACACATGGAGGAGAGGACTGATAATCTATGACAGCTATCAATGGACTCTCTCAAGAATGTCCTACATGTGTTTGCGTGTGTGAAAATGTGCTGGAGTCTAATATTTTTATGAGAAGGCAACTATTCAGACAACACAAGGGAAATTAACTTTCACAAAAATGCTGTACTGTTGATTCACCTCTGTGTGTGTGTGTATATATATATATATATAGACAGTTTAGAAATATGTCTGAAAACATGACTGTGTCTCTCACACCAGCAAGCATAAGAAATAAATAGGCAACTTAAATCCGTCTCAATGTGTCTGAAAGAAAGGACAGTAAGGGTGAGTTCAGTGGAATGACCAAGGATCCGTGTTGGATTATCTCCCCATACATACATCACATCCACAATCAGCACAAGAGCACACATTGTCACTAAGAAACTGACCACAACAACCAGATTATCAACATGCTGCTATACATGTAGGATAACACAGAAAGATTGAAAGTGAAAGGACATGGAAGGAAAAATAAACACACATTCCAGTGACACAGGTACTAATGGCAAGAGCGAGAAAGTTGCCAAAGCCTGGTCAGAAAGCAATGATCAATGGAGAATGATCTTCTGCGAAGAGAGAGAGAGAGAAACATGGAGAAAGAAAGAAACAGAGAGAGAGAAACAAAAAGAGAGAAACAGGGATATAAACAGAGAGAGTGAGAGAGAAACCAGGAGAAATAAACCAGAGAAACAGAAATGAACACAGCGACATCATCAGAGAGAGAGAGAGTGAAACATAGCTTGTCTCCTACCTCTGCCCATCCCTGTGTGTGATGCTTTCTTCAGTATGGGTTGATAGGGAGTCCTTTCCAAGCCGGCCGGGGCATGGGTCTCGCTTTCCCCGTGGGCAGAGCAGTGAGCAGCCTCTCACAGCAGCTACAGCAACACAGTACCGATCCAGCTACACAGAGAGGCACAGCACAGGCACTGGAGCCATGGTAGAGGCAGCAACATCCCTCCCTCCCATCCAGCCTGAATTAATTAAGCCTTTCTCTCTCTCTCTCTCTCTCTCTTTCTCTCTCTCTCTCTCTCTCTCTCTCTCTCTCTCTCTCTCTCTCTCTCTCTCACTCACTCTCACTGTCGTGGACTCTGCCTGGTCATTGCCCTCCCCTCTCTTCTCTCCCGCTCTCTGTCCTGGTGAGTGTTGCTCTGCAGATACTATGTGATTCTCTTCCCAGCCTCAGCAGGGTGACAATGTCCCTGCACTTTCTTTTCTGACAGCCTGTTTACATTGAGCTGTTCACACTCCCAATCTCTCTATCACCCTCTCTCCTTCCCTCACTCTCTCTCTTTATATCTCTCTCATCAACACCCCCCCACTACCCACCCACACAACATCCTGTGTGTTAGTTTTATCTTACAAAGGTCTAAACATGCCATTAATGTATTGGCCCTCTATTTCTATCTCTGACTTTTCTATACAGCCATCTCTTTTTACTGCATTTTTGCCAATTAATCTTAAACTGAACGTTTGTTCAGATTCATTAAATAAACTCAATACCTTTGTAATCCAAACAAAACAAGACCTAAAGTGATACATTGGCCTGAAAGTATCCGTGGGCAGGCAGGGGGGGCATTATGCCAAGCACCAGGCAGAGCAGTAGCAGAGCAATAGCAGAGTAGTAGCAGAGCAATAGCAGAGCAGTAGCAGAGCAATAGCAGAGCAGTAGCAGAACAGTAGCAGAGCAGTAGCAGAACAGTAGCAGAGCAGTAGCAGAACAGTAGCAGAGCAATAGCAGAGCAGTAGCAGAACAGTAGCAGAGCAATAGCAGAGCAGTAGCAGAGCAATAGCAGAGCAGTAGCAGAACAGTAGCAGAACAGTAGCAGAGCAGTAGCAGAGCAATAGCAGAGCAGTAGCAGAGCAATAGCAGAGCAGTAGCAGAACAGTAGCAGAACAGTAGCAGAGCAGTAGCAGAACAGTAGCAGAACAGTAGCAGAGCAGTAGCAGAACAGTAGCAGAGCAATAGCAGAGCAGTAGCAGAACAGTAGCAGAGCAGTAGCAGAACAGTAGCAGAGCAATAGCAGAGCAGTAGCAGAGCAGTAGCAGAACAATAGCAGAGCAGTAGCAGAGCAATAGCAGAGCAGTAGCAGAACAGTAGCAGAACAGTAGCAGAGCAGTAGCAGAGCAATAGCAGAGCAGTAGCAGAGCAGGAGCAGACAGAGTGAACAGCCCTATGCCATGGGTGCCCTAAGTAAAACCTTGTCCCAATCAGAAGGACCCATTGGGCAGGAGCCCATCTCCTGTTTCTGTAGCGTTAGGGAGCTTGATGTACGGGGCTTTAGTAATACCAACAGTCCATTACTTCATTTGAGAGGTAGACAAAAGGGATAAAAATAGCTCCAGAGTGCTCCGCCCCTCCTGCCTGATCAAAAGCAGACCGTTTTTGTCTGGCTTGTACTTTCTTTCTGTCTTTATTTTTTGGCAAAAACTGCAATTACAGTATAGCTCTCCTCTGGGTCGTTCCGCCTCAAAAAGAACAAGAAAGAGGATTTTGACACCCACCATGTCAGATTGTTCTGATATTGTTTCAAGCATTCCTGCAACATTATTTTGTCTAAATATTATTTGATCTCTGGAGAATTTACACGAATTGATTGCATCCAAATTGGCCATTTTAATTTATAGGATTCATATAATATTCAATATTCTGATTTGGACCAAACTTTTTTCTGCCAATGATTTAGACATGAAGGATCTAAAGAAATGGTAAAAAGCCACCCAGACCCCTCCCCCCACACACACCCCACACCACCCAACAACCAGTATACACAGTAGTATCAGTTCTCTGTGTCTGAGTAGTATGGAGCTGCGGCTCAGAGTACTGTTTCTTCATCTTACTATATGTCATGAACTCCCAGGTATTTTTTAAATATTTTTTACCTCTGTTCAGATCATTTAGTCATTGAAGTTGTTAGGTAAACCTAGGGGTGTTCTTTCACGAGGAGACTTCAACAGGCCCCCCTGTGCGGTTGGAATTGCTGTAAATGGTTCCTATTTGTAATTGGTACTCCCTGTTGATTTTAACTGAATCGAGTAATGCCAAAGAGGACAATGGATATAAACCTCCAGTCTTTGTATCTTCAACCATTTTGTAATGTTTGAGCGGCGAGCTACTTTTATGATTTTATAAATTCAAATGAATCAATTATGATTCACAGTTGTGCTGTTCAAGACTCTCTCACGATCCAGCTAAACTCCCGCAGCCTAATGAGGGTGTGTGTGTGTGTGTGTGTGTTTGCAGACTTGGTGGTTGACGACCTTTAACTGTCTAACCGTCTTGGGAAGGTGTCCTTTTGGGAGGCGTGGCTGACAAGGTGGTTTTCTCAGAATGCTACAGAACTGTCACCGCACTAAGCAGAGACCACCTGCCTCCCCCGCAACACCCACTCTAAAGCACAACACACAGCTGCTCTGGGGAGCTCACATGGTCTGCGTCACAAATGGCACCCTATTCTGCACTTAATCACAATATAGGGAATAGGGTGTCAAAACCAACTACTGTATGGGTTGAGGTCTAGAACAAGAACCGGATAAACAGACCTGAGGTACTATACATATAAGAAAATAAACATACAGCTGTAAAACATATATACAGACATATGTGACAATGGGATATATTTGTGTGTGTGTGTGTGTGTGTTCTCTGTGGATGTTGTCCATAATAATGGCTGTTTGACGTAGTTGAGACAGGGCTCAGCAGGGCTTCTCTCTCTTCTTCTCTCTGTAACATGCTGTTTCACTTCCTGTCGGGTTCCTATTCTCAAGTCTCTCTTCTTTATTTCCAGTGTGTAACACCGACAACATCACAAACCGGAAACCACACAGTTTCATTTAACAATTAATATTGTTTCTGTTTTCTAAGTCACACACACACACAATACTACTACTTGACAACAAAGTGCATGCTGCGGAGTAGCAGGCTGGTGGTTATGACCAGTCTGATTCATTGTGCAGTCAGTGTGGTGTGATACTCAGGCTCAGTAGTTGGGAAAGGAACCTGCAGCTGTTGTAACAGGGCTTGTGTGTCCCTACACCAGGGCTCTCCAACCCTGAACCTGGAGCGCTACCCTCTTGTAGGTTTTTAGCTCCAACCCCAGTTGTAACTAACCTTATTCAGCTTATCAACCAGCTAATTATTAGAATCAAGTGCGCTCGTTTAGGGTTGGTGTGAAAACCTACAGGACGGTGGCTCTCCAGGAACAGGGTTGGAGAACAGTGCTCTATACATCATCCCTGTCACGCCCTGACCTTAGTTATCTTTGTTTTCTTTATTATTTTGGTTAGGTCAGGGTGTGACAAGGGGTGGTTTGTTGTGTTTTTGTCCTGTCTAGGGTTTTTGTATGTTTATGGGGGTGTTCACTAGTCTAGGTGTTTTGTATGTCTATGGTTGCCTAGATTGTTTCTCAATTAGAGGCAGCTGTTTATCGTTGTCTCTGATGGGGAACCATATTTAGGCAGCCATATTCCTTGGGTAATTCGTGGGTGATTGTCTATGTATTAGTTGCCTGTGTCTGCACTCATTCGATATAGCTTCATGTTTGTTGACCTGATCTTTGTTTCATTAAAATAGAAGATGTATTCACATCCTGCTGCGCCTTGGTCTCATCCATACAATGAACAAATCCCTATGTTCCCTATACATCCTGTTGATCTACGGCCTTGTGCTTCTTCCTGCACAGTGAATGTCATGTCTTGTGTGGATTTGCATGTTTTATCCTATGTGCGTGCTATGTAAAGTATGCACATACATACAGTATATGCGTGCGTTGAAAATGTACATGTGTGTGTGTCCGTGCAGATCAGGGGGGTTTGACTGTGACAGAGATCTCTAGTAATCCCAGTAACACACGGTAGAACAGCATGGTTCCCTGACAGCTCTGACTGGACCACAGAGAGAGCAGACCTGGAGGAGGAGGGTTCAGTCAGACGGTCAAGTGTAGGTCATCTAAAGGTTTCCCAACCTCTATCCTGGGGCTCCCTCTGGGTGCATGTTTGGGTTGTTGCCTCAGCACTAACCAGGGGATTCAAATAATCAACTCATCATCAAGCTTTGATGATTTGAATCAGCTGTGTAATGCTAGGATGAAATAAACGAGTTTGGGGAAACCCTCGCCTAAAACACCCATGGGCTGGTAGATGTGAGAATCCACCATCTAGCGAAAAGGGGCCATCTTAGAATTGGTACATTTAGTGTGTACAGAGAGACATGGGATGCTTTTGTTGGTACAGTAGTCATGGGTTTGTGCATTCATATCGTATTATTGCTTAGTTCTACAAGGTGAAATCAAGTCAAATCAATGCATTTAAAGAACAGGACAACAGTGTATGTTAGGATAGGTTGAAGAGTGATATTGCCACTATGGTGCATCTGTAATAATGCAGGACTGCTGTTTGAAGACGAGGTTTCCGGTTCAGGGTATTTACTAACTGACAAACAATGGCACAGCATAAGGAAACAGGATCAGATATTAAATGGCTTGTATGGTGGGTGAGTGAGGTTTCAGAGGTGGTTCTGGAGGGTAGAAAGGGCAGACATAACACATTCACATACATTACTGACCATTGCCATAACTAACAACTGGATTCTATAAAGTAGGCTTCACACAGGAAGTAGAATACTCATTTAATATCTATGGCAACATGATATAGTAATACACAAGCTATGATAAACATAGGATATTATATGCTGCACTGCAGAAAATGTACTAGGCCAATGCAGACATTAGGTCAAACTATGAGTTGACGAACATAAATGTACACAGGTTATATATTACAATTACACAATACAAGGTACTTAATTGAGTCAGTTCACGCACAACAAAAGGTAAGGAATTAGGCCGCCCATGCCACCATAAACGCTGAACATACACTGAGGTTAAACAAGCTGCTTAGTTACATACCAGAGGAGAGAAATGGTGATTAGCAGAGGAAGTTCTGGTGCTGTGAATGGGAAGGAGAGGGGGTGAGTCCAGAGGGGGCGTGTCCAGATGGAATTTGGGAGTCTATAGATGGTTGGTTGTTTAGCAAACAAACTGAAGTGTGCACAATGATTGGTCAAAACAGACAGGGTTGGCTTAGATTGTTGACAACATGTGAACTATATTTAGTCTCCAAATGTTTATTGAAAACATATGCATTTGGACAATGAGCACTTAATGTTGGTTAGCTAGTTGGTTAGCTAGTTAGCAAATGTTTTGCCATATTAGCATAGACACGACATGAGCCAAAACACTTTAAAACAACACATGGTATCAAGAACATTATACAATTAGCTGAAACGAGTCACTTAGGATTCCCCACATGGCAGCTTCTTGTCATGGTTTCTATCTATCCCACTGGGCACAGATGTCAATTCAGCATCTATTCCATTTGGGTCAATGCAATATCATTGAAATTACGTGGAAACAACGTTGATTCAACCAGTGTGTGCCCAGTGGGATCTGACTATTCAGAATCATAACACCACGCGGCTTTCTGCCTTATCGATGCGCCAGCATCATTGTGAAGTTGTCAGCCAGCCCGTCTATGTGTGCAACAACACGTGTATCCCCCACCAGAGTAGGCCCATGCCTCTGCCTGTGATAACGCATGAGTCTCCCAGCAGAATGACGAGCCAGTCTGGCCCCAGCCATGCAGATACATTGCAGATCCATATCTGGCATATCGAGCAGCCAGGCCCCGGGACGCCCCATGGGAACAGGACGTCTAGAAAGACAGGAAGCTATGCTAGGGGGTCATAAAACTGTTAGTGTGTGTGTGTGTGTGTGTGTGTGTGTGTGTGTGTGTGTGTGTGTGTGTGTGTGTGTGTGTGTGTGTGTTGAAATGAGATAAATACCAGAGGGCAGTTTGCATTCAAAAGCCAAAACACAGAGACAGTCTGAATTAACGGCTCAAAATCTTACCCTGTAACACTAATTAAAAACTGAGAGCAATGTCCTCCAATGCGGTGTGGAAACTCCAGGAGACCTGACCTGTTGTCTCCGGCTAGAGACACCCTGAACCTCTCTGGACACCCATCCGTCCTGTGTGATCATCTAGCAGGGAAAGTACAGATGTAGGACCTTAATTTGAGCCAGTTTGCTACAGCAGGAAAAGAATCCTTCAGCAACAGGAAATGTGAATTATTATGTAGATTATAATTAATGGACATTTTTGTAGTTGATAGATTGTTCCTAAGGGTAAATAAAGTCTGACATTTCAAGGTGGAAATTACAAACTTCAGAAGCCTTTTTAAACGTTGATTACACTACAAGTTAAACGTTTCCTGCATTGCACAAAAGTTATCCTGCAACAGGGAGATCAAATTAAGATCCTACATCTTTAAATCTGAGTGGATTTACTGATCTATTGATGACCACCCACTGTTCCTGAAACCTGACAATAGTTCAGCTAATATGCAAAGACAGGCTTCTACTGCATCACCTGGAAGCTAAATGATATGTATTTATTCAGCGTGACTGTGTGGATATGCATTGCACTTTGCTCAATGAAAATTGAAATCGGATAAATTGATCAATAAAATGAACTTCCTCCCAACCAGCCAAACAAAGTCAAATAGCGTACTTAACTATTGAAGGGATATCTTTCTGCAAAATAATGGTATTTTGTGATTGCTTTGAGAAAAGTAATCAACTCCTCACAGTGGAACAACATAGAAAGACAACTGTCACCCTTATGCTTTAGTGTGTCAAACATCTTAGTTTAACATACCATCTCTTCCAACAAACCTGCTTGGAGAAATTAGAAACAAGAAACACTGTATTCTAATGTACACTCTTACTAATGTATTCAAACCGATTAAACTAGCCATACTGTAAATGGTAGTGCTAAATCTCTTTACATCAATAGGGACACAAATACACTGACAGAAAACCCATCTATGCATCTAAAACATCTGTGACACTAATTATATTGGCTATAGGGAATCCTGTGTCCCTGGGGAGGATGCACACACACACACACACACACACACACACACACACACACACACACACACACACACACACACACACACACACACACACACACACACACACACAGCCTACCCAACACTAATGAGAAGACATAGCGCTTTTCCCAGTATAGGTGTCATGCAGGACTCTCCAGGAAGGCTTACTTAGCCAAGCCCCATCTCCTTCCTTCCATAGATAGGGTAGCTAGTGCCTCATAATAACTCCTATTAAAAATATATTCCTTCTAATAACTCTGTGTCTTTACTATAGATCAATAGCCCTATCCTGCCAACCTTCCTGAATGCTTCTTAATAATTAAACATCCAAGTTTAAAATATTACATCTTTAATAAAAATGCAACTGGTTCGATATTGCAGAGGTTGTCAAGACTCAAGATAAAGCATCTGGAGGGGCAACTGTAAAGCTTTATGATTGGTTTAACTGGTGTTGCTGACACTTGGTTCACCACTTTATAATGTGCATAACAAAAACAACACATGTAACAAAACAGTCAAGTAACACCCACATTTACATGTGGCACTGCTTATCAGATTGGTGAGATCGCCCATTCTGCCTAAGGTTTTATCATTGTTTTGTTTGTGTGGGTAGTCCAATGTAAAAATAACCCAATGAGGGATTTCCATCTACAGTTCCATAGATAACCGTTGTTTAGCTGGTAATGTAACAAAGCATAGTGTTGGGCCTTGAGTAGTTACAGTAGGTTAAATCATATCAATGCTTTTTCCACAGATCCTCATATTGTTTTTACTAACACCTTGGTTGCAACAGCAGCTGAGAATCCATCCAGACAATCCAGGGAGTTTGCTCCTCTCTTAATCACCTCTGTTGGGGGTTTGTGGGTTGTGTATATTTGCATGGAGTGACTGAACTGAAGATGCTTCTGTTTATTGAGAGGCCGGTGTTGTGGAGGTGGAAAGAGAAACAGAGTTTGAGTGTAGGGGGAGGGGAGGGAGGGGGAGAACAGAGGGAGAGAGGGGAGGGGACAGTTCTTAGAAGGCTGCTACCTCATCTGTAGCAGGTGCAACAATAGTACTACACAGATTTTTTGTCTCTTTCCACCCCTGTTGTATCATGCAGTCTTCATGTAGTCTTGTAGATCGTTTTTTATCTGCTCCTGAAACACACTTTTGAATTACTGCGTTAAGCTGCACCTGGCTTTTCAAGGACAAAATTGAAGAGGCCAGTCCTGCAACACAACCACAGCCAGGCAGATAACAATAGACTGAAGGGAAGTATTTAACCAGACTTCCTCCTGAATGCACTGAATAGAAATGGGATTGACATTCAAAATGTAATGACAGTGGGTACTTCCTCAAATTTGACATTCAAATCAACCCACTTCATTTTCATTTTACATGCACACAATACAAAACATACCCGTTCCTCAGGACAACCTTAACATGCACAAACAATGCTTAGATAGAGGGGAGCGAGAGGGGGGGGGGAGATAGGAGATAGGAGATAGGAGATAGGAGATAGGAGATAGGAGAGAGAGAGATTACTTGGTCCATTGAATTTACTCTGTAATGTCTAAAGCCCCTGGAGCGGCTCGAAGGCCGAGGAGATGAGGGGTAGCGGGTAGCGGCTCTTAACTGTGATGTCATCGAGGCCTCG
This sequence comes from Oncorhynchus tshawytscha, assembly GCF_018296145.1. Lineage (NCBI taxonomy): Eukaryota > Metazoa > Chordata > Actinopteri > Salmoniformes > Salmonidae > Oncorhynchus > Oncorhynchus tshawytscha. Next base: position 38,832,346 of record NC_056454.1, read on the forward strand.
GTAGTCGATACATGGGTGCAGGGTTTTGGAGCCAAGAGAATCCCAATACTACAGGAACCTGAGGAGACTTAATAAGCTTGAACTGTATAGCCTCGCTGTGGTTCCCTGACACTCGCAGGTTGATGGGGGTGGTATTGTGGGTGACCCTGCCTATAGAGCGACCGTCCAGCGCTCTTACATCCATGGGAATGGAGAGGAACTGAGTGGGGATACCCAGCTCTGACACCAGGGTAGTGTCCATAAAACTGAGAGATTTTGACTGGTTCCCTCACAGCAGGATGGCATGGAGAGGGAATCGCAAATGAAATGAAATTAATATGCTAGCTCTCAAGCTTAGCCTTTTGTTAACAACACTGTCATCTCAGATTTTCAAAATATGCTTCTCAACCATAGCAAAATAAGCATTTGTGTAACAGTATTGATAGCTAGCGTAGCATTTAGCGTTAGCATCAGCAGGCAACATTTTCACAAAAACCAGAAAAGCATTCAAATAAAATAATTTACTTTTGAAGAACTTTGGATGTTTTCAATGAGGAGACTCTCAGTTAGATAGCAAATGTTCAGTTTTTCCTGAAGGATTATTTGTTTAGGAGAAATCGCTCCGTTTGGTGCGTCACGTTTGGCTACCAAAAAAAAACGAAAATTCAGTCATCAAAACGCCAAACTTTTTTCCAAATTAACTCCATAATATCGACTGAAACATGGTAAACGTTGTTTAGAATCAATCATCAAGGTGTTTTTCACATATCTCTTCAATGATATATTGTTCGTGGAAGTGTGCATTCTCCTCTGAATCTCATGGGAAAATGCCTCCAGTTCAAGATTACACACCAATTTAGACAAAGGACACCGGGCGGACCCCTGGTAAATGTTGTCTCTTATGGCCAATCTTCCAATGATATGCCTACAAATACGTCACAATGCTGCAGACAACTTGGGGAAACGACAGAAAGGGCAGGCTCATTCCTGGTGCACTCACAGCCATATAAGGAGACAATGGAAAACAGAGCCTCAAAAATTCTGCTCATTTCCTGTTTGAAGTTTCATCTTGGTTTCGCCTGTAGCATGAGTTCTGTGGCACTCACAGATGATATCTTTGCAGTTTTGGAAACGTCAGAGTGTTTTCTTTCCAAAGCTGTCAATTATATGCATAGTCGAGCATCTTTTCGTGACAAAATATTGCGCTTAAAACGGGCACGTTTTTTTATCCATAAATTAAAAGAGCGCCCCCTATATCCAAGAAGTTAAACCTAGCTCTGCCTAGTTGCATCGGCTTGGGAAAAGGCAAATCGGGAGACTTCGGAAACTCTCGGGGAAACTCAGGTAGCCTTGGATTCTCTCGGAAACATAGACTTCGGTGGACTTCCGGGATGCCTTTGAGGCGAGGTGGAATCCTTTGTGACCGTAATCGGACCTCCTCTCCTTCCTACGTTCCCTTAGCTGCCCTTAGATCTGGATGGTCAGGGCGATGAGCGTGTCGAGATCAGTCGGCATTTCCCGGGCTGCAAGCTCGTCCTTAACTTCCTCCAATAATCCGTGCAGGAATGTGTCAAACAGGGATTCCAGGTTACAGGCACTCTTGCCAACCAGCGTGCAGAAATCCACAACATATTCTGCCACACTGCAGGAGTCTTGCCGAAGCTGGAGTAACTTCCGGGTAGCATCTCTCCCAGACAACGGAGAATCAAAAAAACCTTCTTCATCTCCGCCACAAACTCCTCCAGACTGAAGCACATGGCAGACTGTTGGTCCCACACTGCCATAGCCCAGGCGAGAGCCCTCCCGGACATCAGCATGATGAGGTACCCTATCTTCGAGCAGTCTGAGGAGAACGAGGAGGGCTGCAGCTCGAAGATGATGGACCACTGAGAGAGAAATGCCTGACGTGTTCCAGACTCTCCAGCGAAGCTTTCCGAGGGAGGTAAGCGGGATTCTCTGGAAGCAAGGCTGGTCAGGAGAGACGCTCAGCTAACAGCCGGGTTACTGAGGGGCTGGGAGGATACTGTCGTGGTAGGCTGCCTAACAGACAACCTGCGGGATTGCTCCAACAATGTATTCAATGCGCGGTCATGGCGTTATGCTAAGGTTTGGAAACCTTCCATAAGACCATGAAGCAACTCCTCGTGCCTTCCAATGGTATCTCCTTGGGAGGAGACAGCATTGCGGAGCTGGTCCGAGTCTGCTGGGACTATCAGGAAAAGACCTAGATGCAGACAGTTCGAATAATGGACGCTTATTATATAAACAGGGGACAAGCAAATGACAGGTCAAGGGCAGGCAGGGCTCGGTAGTACAGGGCAGTCTATAAGGTACAGAGCGGCAGACAGGCTCAGGGTCAGGGCAGGCAGAATGATCAAACCTGGGATAACTAGAAAACAGGAGCTCAAGAACAGAAAGTACGAAAAACAGGCTGGGAGGCTTGACGAGACAAGACGAACTGGCAATAGACAAACAGAGAACACAGGTATAAATGCACAGGGGATACTGGGAAAATGGGCGACATCTGGAGGGGGTGGAGGCAAGCACAAAGACAGGTGAATCAGATCAGGGGATCAGTAACAGACGCATCTCAACCTTGAACTGTACAGAGGAGACTGCTTGAATCAGACCTTCATGGTCGAATTGTTGCAAATGAACCACTACTAAAGGACACCAATAATAAGAAGAGACTTACTTGGGCCCAGAAACACGGGGCAATGGACATTAGACACGGGGCAATGGACATGTGAGACTTTTGGTTCCAACCACAGTGTCTTTGTGAGACGCAGAGTAGGTGAACGGATGATTTCCGGATGTGTATTTCCCACCATGAAGCATGGAGGAGGAGGTGTGATGTTGTGGGGGTGCTTTGCTGGTGACACTGTCAGTGATTTATTTAGTATTCAAGGAACATTTAACCAGCATGTCTACCACAGCATTAGGCAGCGATACACCATCCCACTTGGTTTGCACTTAGTGGGACATTTATTTTTCAACAGGACAATGACCCAACACTCCTCCAGGCTCTGTAAGGGTTATTTGACCAAGAAGGGGAGTGATGGAGTGCTGTATCAGATGACCTGGCCTCCACAATGACCCGACCTCAACCCAATTGAGATGGGATGGGATAAGTTGGACCGCAGAGTGAACGAAAAGCAGACAACAAGTGCTCAGCATATGTGGGAACTCCTTCAAGTCTTTTGGAAAAGCATTCCAGTTGAAGCTGGTTGAGAGAATGCCAAGAGTGTGCAAAGCTGTCATCAAGGCAAAGCATGGCTGTCACACTCTGATCTGTTTCACCTGTCTTTGTGCTTGACCCCACCCCCCTCCAGGTGTCGCTCATCATCCCCGGTGTATTTATACCTCTGTTTTCTGTCTCTCTGTGCCAGTTCGTCTTGTTTGCCAAGTCAACCAATGTTTATCCTAGCTCCTATTTTTTTCCCAGTCTCTGTTTTTTCCTAGTTCTCCTGATTTTGACCATTGCCTGTCCTGACACCGAACCCGCCTGCCTGACCATTCTTCCTGCCCTGACCTCGAGCCTGACAAACGCCTTGTACTGTTTGGACTCAGACCTGGTTATTGAACCCTTGCCTGTCTTGACCTCGAGCCTGTCTAACGCCTTGTACTGTTTGGACTCTGACCTGGTTTATGAGCTCTTGCCTGTACCCAGCCTGCCTTTTGCCAATCCCTTGTGTAATATAAATATCGGAGCTCAACCATCTGCCTCCTGTGTCTGCGTATGGGACTCGCCTTGTGCCCTTATTGTGGCTACTTTGTTTAACACTTTTTTGGGCAATTTCTACATGATTCCATATGTGTTAATGTCTTCACTATTATTCTACAATGTAGAAAATAGGAAAAACAAAGAAAAACCCTTGAATGAGTAGGTGTGTCCAAACTTTTGACTGCAACGTTACAGTTATTGATACAAACCTGTGCGCCTGGCAGCTACTACCATACTCTGTTCAAAGGCACTTAAATATTTTGACTTGCCCATTCAACCTCTGAATGGCACACACACACAATCTATGTCTCACTTGTCTCCTCCCCTTCATCTACACGGATGTGGATTAAACAAGTGACATCAATAAGTGATCATAGCTTTCGCCTGTATTCACCTGGTCAGTCTTTGTCATGGAAAGAGCAGATGTTGTAAATTTTTTGTATACCCAGTGTATAGACATGATCATTTTATTTTGTTACAGCAAATACAGTATCTTATAAGCCCATGTGGGCTGGGCATCCTGAAGATGAATCAAATCAATCAATCATATACCAAGACTCACGTTGCAAGGGGGGAAAATACGGTGAGACGTAATGGACGATGAACTGCCTGGATTAATGTCCAAATGAATGGTAACCAAACAAGCGTGACACCCTTGGTTAGAAAAGCATCCTAGGAAAATGTTATTGTGTTTCCACTTCCTAGTATTGATGTATTCCTGCAGCCCCCTAATAAACATGGACCCTGTCTGTCCAGCCCCCCCATTACAGTATTATATGGCCATAACGTGATTACCATGCTTCCAATGCTCGTTATGGAGGCCACTTGATTACCAATTGAAAGGGAGGTGGGAAAAGAAGAGAGAAATTCACCCCAAACAACCCACTTGTTTTGTTTTTCCAATTCTTCATATTGGCATGACTTATAATATTAATAATGTTAGAGAGAGATGAAGACAGCAAAATCTGAATCTCATTTTAATCACCTTACTATTTATCAATGACGTGGTAGCCAGCCCATCGGTGATGTTTTGGTTTCCTCACTGGAGAGGGGATGGAAAGAAGGGAATAGGGGAAGGAGAGAGAGGAAATGGGGTGGGAGAAAGAAGAGGAAACGGAGGGGGAGTCACACTGCCCACATTTGTCCAACCCGACAACCTGGCTGGATGACATCAGCAACCTACCATAACCATAACAACGGTAATCTCCCTGGATTTGGCGGAGCAGAGAAGGAGGAGGCCAACATTCTGGCAAACATCTCAGTGGATGGACACTTGCATAACGATGCGATGTGTTGCACGTCTATAAAACCAGGAAAATATGAAAAACCATGACGAACGCTAATCAAACATCACAGTAGATTCATGGATGGACATATTAACATTATACAGCTATTATGTACACAACATATTGCCATACCCACAATATACACATACATAAAAGCTTCATGGTATAGGAAAGGTTTATAAAGGAATAACAGTTTCATGATCAAAAAATAATATTTCATCATATTTGAGTGTGGGTCACATTCTTCAACTCCTCTAAAAGGCAACATGGCTGCAGATGGTCTTTAAAACACACTGTGTGACAGAAGAGACACATGCACTCAAGCTAAAGTGTAATTGAATTTCTCTGTCTTTTTTTGAGCCATCTGGTCAGCCTGGTAAACAGCAGTCATTAAAAACCCCATGAAGTAGTTTACCAAATTACACAAACACTCTTGCACCATGATCGGGCTGCCTTGCCAGCCAATCAACATCAAATAAACATGATGGCATTTGGGTAATCACTTCCAGAGGAAGGGTAGATACATGATCAATTGCTATTTTTTTCCAAAACAAATTACATTTCGATTCTAATCATGAATTTATGAAACCATTGATAATCCCAGCAGTGGAGTAAAGCACACAGTTTTATGCCAGCTGTATAAGTGTCACGACTTCTCCCAAAGTCGGCCCCTTGCCTTTTTCGGGCGATGTTCGGCGGTCGACGTCACCGGCTTTCTAGCCATCGCCGCTCCATTTTTCCTATTTCCATTTGTTTTGTCTTGTTCCATACACACCTGGTTTTCATTCCCTAATCACCCTGCATGTATTTATTCCTCTGTTCCCCTCCATGTCTTTGTGTGAAATTGTTTATTGTTATGTGGTTATTGTGACGCGCCAGGCTGTGTTTCCGTGTTTGTGCACGTTGTATGTTCATTTGGTACATTAGCTTTGGTGAGTGTTTTTTCGCACTTTGCACTTTTGCCTTTTTCTGGAGGTTTTGACACAGTTTGCGTCCGTCTGTTAGTTCACTCCATTCTGAATAAAGTGTGTGCCTGTTCACAACACTCTGCTCTCCTGAATCTGACTCCGCCACCAGTACACACAACTTTGACAATATGGCTGTGAAATGTTGATTTTATGCCAATATTATTTTACAGCTATATAAAAACTACAAGGCAAAAATCACTCTACTTGGGATTTGAACCAAACACCCACTGGAGCCATTACTCTGCAGTGGCAGAGCTAAAATGCTCAAATGTAAATGACCAGAATGGAAGACACATACAAGAACGTTTATCCTAAAGAATTCATCCACAAATATTTCTTATATGAATCACGATGAGGCGAATGACAGATGCGGTGTGTACTGTGTAGGCTCTGCTACGTGTGGGAAACCTTGGCACTGCTCTGCCAGCCTGTCTCCCTCCTGGATCACAGTGTCTCAGCAGTTTTTAATGCTCCATTTGTGCCACCTACCCATGGCTGGCAGGGAAAATACAACAGAATGTGTTTGTGTAGTCATCTCCAGACAGCTGACTTTAGCCTGTGGTTTCCCAACAGTGCATTAGAACTGATACCCTGTACGGTTGTTGGCTGGAACTATGATCGTTCATTTGAAAAGAAGGGGGTAATAATATATTGTAATTTTTGGGCTGGCTAGCACACACACACACACACACTTGTGAGCCACACATCCAGAGTAGATTAACTGTATGATTGAATCGTGCTCTGGCCTGATACGAGTCCACTCTAATGGGTCCACTCTAATGGGATCTTGTTACAACCAATGTTAATAATTTTTCTCTCTGATTAGAGTGCCTGTGCTCAATTCTCACATTGTCATTTCACTCTCTCTCTCCTGCTGAACCTCTCTCTCCTGCTGTACCTCTCTATCCTGCTGTACCTTTCTCTCTCCTGCTGTACCTCTCTCTCCCGCTGTACCTTTCTCTCTCCTGCTGTACCTCTCTCTCTCACTGTATCTCTCTTTCTCTCTCTTCCCCTCTCCCCCTCCCTCCCTCCCTCCCTCCCTCCCACTCTCTCTCCCGCCCTCTCTCGCTCTCGCTCTCGCTCCCTTTCTCCCTCTCTTCCTCTCGGCATCTCTACCTCTTTCTCTCTGTCTCTCTCTCTCTCTCTCCATCTCTACCTCTTTCTCTCTCTCTTTCCCTCTCTCCGTCTCTACCTCTTTCTCTCTCTCTTTCCCTCTCTCCGTCTCTACCTCTTTCTCTCTCTCTTTCCCTCTCTCCATCTCTACCTCTTTCTCTCTCTCTTTCCCTCTCTCCGTCTCTACCTCTTTCTCTCTCTCTTTCCCTCTCTCCGTCTCTACCTCTTTCTCTCTCTCTTTCCCTCTCTCCGTCTCTACCTCTTTCTCTCTCTCTTTCCCTCTCTCCGTCTCTACCTCTTTCTCTCTCTCTTTCCCTCTCTCCGTCTCTACCTCTTTCTCTCTCTCTTTCCCTCTCTCCGTCTCTACCTCTTTCTCTCTCTCTTTCCCTCTCTCCGTCTCTACCTCTTTCTCTCTCTCTCTGGCAGAGAATGTTCTGTACTTCTATAGTACAAGCACATCATCTGACAAACCACAACATTGCCATCAGAGAATTACCACATTTCAACAGGAAATAGATTTAGTCCGCCTACAGTTTTTTTCAAATTCCCATCTGAACCTAATGACCATCCAATTCTATAACGAGCGGAGTGGATACTGAATTAATTCAAATCAAATCAAATTGTATTGGTCACATACACATGGTTAGCAGATGTTAATGCGAGTGTAGCGAAATGCTTGTGCTTCTAGTTCCGACAGTGCAGTAAAACTTAACAAGTAATCTAGCAGTTCCCCAACAACTACCTAATACACACAAATCTAAAGGGATGGAATATGAATATGTACATATACGTAAATATCTAGATGAGCAATGTCTGAGTGGCATAGGAAAGGTGCAACAGATGGTATAAGGTACAGTATTGAGGTGAGTAATATTACATACAGTTGAAGTCGGAAGTTTACATACACCTTAGCCAAATACATTTTAACTCCGTTTTTCACAATTCCTGACATTTAATCCTAGTAAAGATTCCCTGTCTTCGGTCAGTTAGGATCACCACTTTATTATAAGAATGTGAAATGTCAGAATAATAGTAGTTCTTGCATCAAATTCCCAGTGGGTCAGAAGTTTACATATACTCAATTAGTATTGGTAGCATTGCCTTCAAATTGTTTAACTTGGGTCAAACATTTTGGGTAGCCTTCCACAAGGTTGAAGTAAAAAAAACTCGTTCCACAAAAAAAAACGCTCCACAAATTTCTTGTAACAAACTATAGTTTTGGTAAGACAGTTAGGACTTCTACTTTGTGCATGACACAAGTCATTTTTCCAACAATTGTTTACAGACAGATTATTTCACTTATAGTTCACTGTATCACAATTCCAGTGGGTCAGAAGTAGACATACACTAAGTTGACTGTGCCTTTAAACAGCTTGGAAAATTCCAGAAAGTGATGTCATGGCTTTAGAAGCTTCTGATAAGCTAATTGACATCATTTGAGTCAATTGGAGGTGTACCTATGGATGTATTTCAAGGCGTACCTTGAAACTCCATGCCTCTTTGCTTGACATCATGGGAAAATCAAAAGAAATCAGCCAAGACCTCAGAAAATAAATTGTAGACCTCCACAAGTCTGGTTCATCCTTGGGAGCAATTTCCAAACACCTGAAGGTACCACATTCATCTGTACAAACAATAGTACGCAAATATAAACACCATGGGACCACGCAGCTGTCATACCGCTCAGGAAGGAAACTCCTAGAGATGAACGTATTTTGGTGGCAAAAGTGCAAATCAATCCCAGAACAACAGCAAAGGACCTTGTGAAGATGCTGGAGGAAACAGGTACAAAAGTATCTATATCCACAGTAAAACGAGTCCTATATCGACATGTCCTGAAAGGCAGCTCAGCAAGGAAGAAGCCACTGCTCCAAAACCGCCATAAAAAAAGCCTGACTACCGTTTGCAACTGCACTTGGGGACAAACAACGCACTTTTTGGAGAAATGTCCTCTGGTTTGAGGAAACAAAAATAGAACTGTTTGGCCATAATGACTATCGGTATGTTTGGAGGAAAAAGGGGGAGGCTTGCAAGCCAAAGAACACCATCCCAACTGGGAAGCACGGGGGTGGCAGCATCATGTTGTGGGGGTGCTTTGCTACAGGAGGGACTGGTGCACTTCACAAAATAGATGGCATTATGAGTGAGGAGAATTATGTGGATATTTATTCATTTTTTTGAACTAGGCAATTCAAATTCTTATTTTCAATGATGGCCTAGGAACAGTGGGTTAACTGCCTGTTCAGGGGCAGAACGACAGATTTGTACCTTGTCAGCTCGGGGATTTGAAATTGCAACCTTTCAGTTACTAGTCCAATGCTCTAACCACTAGGCTACCCTGCCACCCCATATATTGAAGCAACATCTCAAGGCATCAGTCAGGAAGTTAAAGCTTGGTCGCAAATGGGTCTTCCAAATGGACCTTGACCCCAAGCATACTTCCAAAGTTGTGGCAAAATGGCTTAAGGACAACAAAGTCAAGGTATTGGAGTGGCCATCACAAAGCCCTGACCTCAATCCCATAGAACGTTTGTTGGCAGAACTGAAAAAGTGTGTGTGAGCAAGGAGGCCTAAAAACCTGATTCAGTTACACCAGCTCTGTCAGGAGGAATAGGCCAAAATTCACCCAACTAATTGTGGGAAGCATGTGGATGGCTACCCAAAACTTTTAACCTAAGTTAAGCAATTTGAAGGCAATGCTACCAAATATTAATATGATGAAAGAAATTAAATCTGAAATAAATCATTCTCTCTACTATTATTCTGACATTTCACATTCTTAAAATAAGGTAGTAATCCTAACTGACCTAAGACAGTTATTAAATATCAGGAATTGTGAAAAACTGAGTTTAAATGTATTTATATAAATATAGATGAAAAATATAGATGAAAAATCTTGGTAGATAGTGTGCTCTACAGTTTTTCATGATGTACTCTACCTCAGGCAAGCAATACCTCGAGACCTCTTTAATATTAGACATCGCACACCAGCTGTTATGGACAAATAGACACACACCCCCACCCCTCATGCACACAAAACCCAGCCAACTGTATATTATCCGTGTCGTCATTCAGCCACGACTCTGACCCATTGGTAGGAAGGTCTCGAGCGAAGATCATCCAGTTTATTTTCCAGTGATTGCACGTTGGCCAATAGAACGGATGGTAGAGGCGGGTTACACACTCGCCTACGAATTCTCACAAGTCACCCCGATCTCCGCCCTGTATTTCCGTCTTTTCTACACGCGAATGACGGGGATTTGGGCCTGGTCTTGGAGAAGCAGTATATCCTTCACGTTGGACTCATTAAAGAAAAGACTTCGTCCAGTTCAAGGTGAGTATTCGCTGTTCTGATATCCAGAAACCCTTTTCAGTCATAAATATACTTTTTTAAACAACAGGTTTTCACCTTGTCAGCTCAGATATTCAAACTAGCAACCTTTCAGTTACAGGCCCAATGCTCTAGCCACGAGGCTACCTGCTGCCCCGAGATGGTAGCAGCAACATTATGTACAAAATAAGTTCCAAACAATGAGAAAAAAACAGATAAAATAACACAGTTGGTTAGGAGCCCGTAAAACAGCATCTATCCCCTTCGGCGCCATTATTTCATAGGTGTGTGTGTGTGTGTGTGTGTGTGTGTGTGTGTGTGTGTGTGTGTGTGTGTGTGTGTGTGTGTGTGTGTGTGTGTGTGTGTGTGCCTGTGTGTGCCTATGTGTGCCTGCCTACATATGTGTATGTGTCTTTGTGTGGAGTCAGTGCAGACTGTTTCACATATGCATTTCTATTTTAGACGCCAAAGTACAGTTTAATTCATGATTATACGACACATTGTATTGGCAAGTTAGGTCAGCCAGCAGTAGAATTGACATTGTTCAGATAGATAAACATACAGGATTATCTGGAAGAGCTATTTAAGTGCAATTAAATATATGCAGTGTAATTTAAGTGCATATACTATAAATGTAATCTATGCAGAGGCCATGGCACTGTACACTGTAACCTAGGCAGAGGCCATGGCACTGTACACTGTAACCTAGGCAGAGGCCATGGCACTGTACATTGTAATCTATTCAGAGGCCCTGGCACCGTACATTGTAATCTATTCAGAGGCCCTGGCACTGTACATTGTAATCTATTCAGAGGCCATGGCACTGTACACTGTAATCTATTCAGAGGCCCTGGCACCGTACACTGTAATCTATGCAGAGGCCATGGCACTGTACACTGTAACCTAGGCAGAGGCCATGGCACCGTACACTGTAATCTATGCAGAGGCCATGGCACTGTACATTGTAATCTATTCAGAGGCCCTGGCACCGTACACTGTAATCTATGCAGAGGCCATGGCACCGTACACTGTAATCTATGCAGAGGCCATGGCACCGTACACTGTAATCTATGCAGAGGCCATGGCACCGTACACTGTAATCTATGCAGAGGCCATGGCACCGTACACTGTAATCTATGCAGAGGCCATGGCACTGTACATTGTAATCTATTCAGAGGCCATGGCACTGTACACTGTAATCTATGCAGAGGCCATGGCACTGTACACTGTAATCTATGCAGAGGCCATGGCACTGTACATTGTAATCTATTCAGAGGCCCTGGCACCGTACACTGTAACCTAGGCAGATGGCACCTGGCACTGTACACTGTAACCTAGGCAGAGGCCATGGCACCGTACACTGTAATCTATGCAGAGGCCATGGCACTGTACACTGTAATCTATGCAGAGGCCATGGCACTGTACACTGTAATCTATGCAGAGGCCATGGCACTGTACATTGTAATCTATTCAGAGGCCATGGCACTGTACATTGTAATCTATTCAGAGGCCATGGCACCGTACACTGTAATCTATTCAGAGGCCATGGCACTGTACATTGTAATCTATTCAGAGGCCATGGCACCGTACACTGTAATCTATTCAGAGGCCATGGCACTGTACACTGTAATCTATTCAGAGGCCCTGGCACTGTACATTGTAATCTATTCAGAGGCCCTGGCACCTGGTACACTGTAACCTAGGCAGAGGCCCTGGCACCGTACACTGTAACCTAGGCAGAGGCCCTGGCACCGTACATTGTAATCTATTCAGAGGCCCTGGCACCGTACACTGTAACCTAGGCAGAGGCCATGGCACTGTACACTGTAACCTAGGCAGAGGCCATGGCACCGTACACTGTAATCTATGCAGAGGCCATGGCACCGTACACTGTAATCTATGCAGAGGCCATGGCACTGTACACTGTAATCTATGCAGAGGCCATGGCACTGTACACTGTAATCTATGCAGAGGCCATGGCACCGTACACTGTAACCTAGGCAGAGGCCATGGCACTGTACACTGTAATCTATGCAGAGGCCATGGCACTGTACATTGTAATCTATTCAGAGGCCATGGCACTGTACACTGTAATCTATGCAGAGGCCATGGCACCGTACACTGTAATCTATGCAGAGGCCATGGCACCGTACACTGTAATCTATGCAGAGGCCCTGGCACTGTACACTGTAACCTAGGCAGAGGCCATGGCACTGTACACTGTAATCTATGCAGAGGCCATTGATCACTTTGCTTTAGGTTCTTTTCCACCCCAGAGGCAGGGTTCATTGAGTTCAGAAAAACCAGGAGCTGGCAGGGGAATATACTGCTAAATCCCTATATTTGTCTTCCTGGATAAGCTGAACAAACAGTAGTGGGCTCCTTCTATTTGGTGAAACTGACTCATCTGCCCTAACCTGCTCTGTTATTCCACATTGTAAATCAAATTCGCAAACATTCAAACAAGAGGAGAGCAGCTGTATTTAGAAGGATGACATGATGTTACCCAGGCTCCTCTTTTCTCTCTCTCAGTTTTCTCTGTGTACCAATAAGAACAGTACTATTGGACTATAACTTATCCCCTGGCTGTGTTGTTGACTGGGTAAAATGACACTGTCCTTTGAAATCACAGTGTGTTTGGGATATAATGAGACAGAGAATGGGGAAAAGATCAGGGTGAAAAAGAAAGTATTGAAAGAGAGATGAGGTTGGAGGTGGGCAAACGAGGTGACAAAAAGAAAGATAAAGATCCAATGTACAGTTTCCCCCAAACAGCCTCCAGTAGGATATTCTTTAGTCTTGAGGCTTGGCAAGCCTGCCCAGCAACCTCGGCACTCTCATCACACAATGGAAAATCTCAATGTGTACTTCTCAAATGGCATCCTATTCCCTATATAGTGCACAATGGGCCCTGGTCAAAAGTAGTGCACTACATAGGGAATAGGGTGTCATTTGGGATACAACCAATGTGTTTTGAAGATGCAATATGGCTATTTAGCTTTCACTGCAGGGACTCTCTGTCACCCATCTAGCCTGGTCCTATTCACAAAGAAAACTTTTCACAGAGAGAGAGTCTGCTGTGTTACCTGTCACTGCGTTCTGCCCTGTAACACAACCGACCACTAGCCGTGTCCAGGCAGACAAACACATGCTGATTTCTGGAGGTCGGACTTGTCGACAAACTGAATTTGGGTTTTGCCAAAAAATAGTTCTGCTTGCTAATGTTTGTTGTTATGAATTCTTAAAGTGTAAATGAAGACCTCGTATAGAACGGAAGCTTCCAGTTAAAAGACATGGACAAACAGAACAGAGGTCAACAATGAGAGGAGCGAAGGTTCAAAAACATACCCCTCTTTATTTAAGCAATAAGGCCCGGGGGGGTGTGGTATATGGCCAATATATCACGGCTAAGGGCTGTTATTATGCACCACGCAAAGAGGAGTGGATACAGCCCTTAGCCGTGGGATATTGGCCATATACAACAAACCCCTGAGGTGCCTTATGGCTATTATAAACTGCTTACCAACATAATTAGATGTTTTGTCATACCCGTGGTATACAGTCTGATATACCAAGGGTGTCAGCCAATCACCATTCAGGGCTCAAACCACCCAGTTTATAATATCAGATAGATACTGTATGTCTGTTTTCTTCCCTGAGCCCAGAGGTCTAACAATAGGCATCCACTGAGGGAACTTTGATTCCATTATTTGCTTGTTTTTCCATTTGTCTCCATGGCAATTCCTTCAGGACGCATTAAAGGTTCACTTCAAATACATCCAAAAATACACACACAGAGGAAAGACTGACTGACTGGTGAAGGCAGGGAGGGTATTGGTTAGATTCTCATTTCCTGAGTACTCTCTCCCATGGCCCTCCATAAGGGGTTGGGGGTTATGTGTGTGTGTGTGTGTGTGTGTGTGTGTGTGTGTGTGTGTGTGTGTGTGTGTGTGTGTGTGTGTGTGTGTGTGTGTGTGTTTATTAGGACCAATTAGGACTCACCACTATTGGCCGCAGCCTCAAAAACAGGGAGGATTACCCTTTTCATTCGTATGTCAATATCGTTTGTTATGAAGTGTAGAGTTTGAAAGTGATTTATGAAGGGAATATTACGTAATGTTAAATGGCACAAGGAGCTATATTTTGATCACACTCTACCGTCTGTTGTGGTAACCAGAGGAAAAACACTGTCAGGGCAGCGAGAGTGTCCCTGAATGCATTACACAAGAATGCAATACACAAGACTGCAGTTCAAGGTACATAATAATGTCTGCCTACCTTCACAATAGACCTTGACACTGCTTGGGGTTCCAATGTCTCACTCTCTTCGAGACACAAAATAAACATAGCTTGTTCTAGTAGTCGTTCACAGATACAATTCCAACACTATTACGTCACCCTAAAATGATGTGACGCAGTTTCGCTCGTAATGCGGCATAAACAAACAGTAAGAGAACAGAATCCACAAAAAAAACAAAAAAAAACAAATGGAAATTCAGGCTAAGGGGGGACAAGACAGGGGTTCCCATCCCAATTCCCAGCTCGTTCCATGTATTTACAGAACCGTCAGAGCTTCTATAGAGAGAGCGAGGGAGAGTCTTGACAGAAGGAACGGGGAGACCTAGTCAGTTGCACAACTGAATGCATTCAACCCAAATGTGTCTGTCGCATTTAACTCAACCCGTCTGAATCAGAGAGGGTCGGGGGGCTGCCTTAATTCACGTCCACGGCATCGGTGCAGAGGAGCAGTTGTTGTTGGGGGTTAACTGCCTTGCTCAAGAGCAGAACAGCAGAGGCTACCTGTCGCCCATTTGCTTCATAGCAGCCTTCCAACCCGTACACACACACACACACACACACACACACACACACACACACACACACACACACACACACACACACACACACACACACACACACTCACACACACACACATACACACACACATGCCACCCTTTCATAGTCATTATTAGAATGCAGCTCCCTCCCTCCCTCCCTCCCTACCTACCTCCCTCCCTCCCTCCCTTCCTACCTCCCTCCCTCCCTCCCTACCTCCCTACCTCCCTCCCTCCCTCCCTACCTCCCTACCTCCCTCCCTCCCTCCCTACCTCCCTCCCTCCCTACCTCCCTACCTCCCTCCCTACCTCCCTCCCTCCCTACCTACCTCCCTCCCTCCCTACCTCCCTCCCTCCCTCCCTCCCTCCCTACCTCCCTCCCTACCTACCTCCCTCCCTCCCTCCCTACCTCCCTACCTCCCTCCCTACCTCCCTCCCTCCCTACCTCCCTACCTCCCTCCCTACCTCCCTCCCTCCCTACCTCCCTCCCTACCTCCCTACCTCCCTCCCTACCTCCCTCCCTACCTACCTCCCTACCTCCCTCCCTCCCTACCTCCCTCCCTCCCTCCCTACCTCCCTCCCTCCCTACCTACCTCCCTCCCTACCTCCCTCCCTACCTCCCTACCTACCTCCCTACCTCCCTCCCTCCCTCCCTCCCTACCTCCCTCCCTCCCTACCTCCCTCCCTCCCTCCCTACCTCCCTCCCTCCCTCCCTCCCTACCTCCCTCCCTCCCTCCCTACCTCCCTCCCTCCCTCCCTCCCTCCCTCCCTCCCTCCCTCCCTACCTCCCTCCCTCCCTCCCTCCATGCTGCGCAGAACAACAGAGAGGAATGATGAAAGCAGAGCTAAAAATATCCCCCTCCTAGGATTCCCCCCGTCACACTGTAAACACTGTGAGCCAGCCCAGTGACAGCAGGCAGACACTCTGCAGCCCTACAGCCTTGGCTTCTCTGCTCCTCGTCCCATATAAACCACGGTTTAGATTGTCAGGCAACGCATCATCAACCGGGAAAAGAGAGGACGCATACGATACATTGAAAGCCATCTGTGGTGTTTTTCTTAAAAAGGCTCAGAGGCATTTACTGGACAATCAAGATAATGTTACAGCGTTACATACTGTACACACACACTACGTACCGTGTACAAATACACACTGTTATCCAAACAACAAATCTCAGATTAATTTACTAGGATCATATAAAAGATGTGAAACTAGCATACTGTACACACACACTACGTACCGTGTACAAATACACACTGTTATCCTAACAACAAATCTCAGATTAATTTACTAGGATCATATAAAAGATGTGAAAGTAGCATACTGTATCAAGCATTTTAATGACTGGAACAAGACAACTCCTGTTATCTTATTTATGTAGCATAGTCTAAAGACTTAGATTCAGGTGGTTTGGAAATAACAATATTAGGCTACACTAAAATCTGTGACACCTGGGCTCTGATAGCAGATCACAGTAATTACAAAGGGCCATTGAGCAAATTATATACAACACAACTTTATTGTCCATAGTTACAGTGAACAACAGAAATGTGTCTTCTGCTGTTTTTATTTCTCAACCCCCATGCACACATCACACAGATACACAGTTGAAAGGAGCACAGGGTGAAGCTGCAGTGCAGTGCTCCTGGATGGAAAGCATGTTGTGAGGATAAGGGCCTTGGTCAAGGGCCCAACGGTAGGGGATTGTTGTTCATTTTCCCTATAGGAATGGCTGAACGAACCAGTGGTAAATACCAGTGGTAAATCATTTCACATTGTTAGGACTACAAGCTGGCGGACTCTATTCCCTACAGTCTGTAGGGCCTGTAATTTATTCAACAAACATCTACACACACAACGTTTTGCTGCAAGTAACTCATGTAATTTCTAAAACTAACTTGTGGCCACAGGCATAGTCTACATGAACACTAATAGGCCTACACGATAAGACAACGTGCTAAAGTGATTCAGTGTTAAGGTAAAGAAACCTAATTCACTGATGTGTTTGTGAGATCATGTTAATAAAACTGGGGAAATGGGTTTCCATGGCAATACTTTTTTCATTTGGTTGACGTCACATCAGTGTCTCTGGTAAATCCTTTGCACAAAGGTGTGTGTGTGTGTGTGCACGTTGTGCATGCGAGGTGCATGCGGGCATCATAGAGCGATAGAGGAGGAAAGGCATCTGACCACACAAATCTATACTTCCTGTTAGATGACTGTAATTTGAGTAGTCTGTTGACTACCTTGATTGAGGACAAAGTCAGTCACACAGTCATAGCGCTGCTTTTGCATAATTGTAGGCTACACCCCCCCCTTGTTTTAGTCTGGTTGGTAACGGCATTATAATTCAATTAGTCAGGAAGCTACAGGATACCTTGTTAAAGAATTGTACTGAACAATATTTTTTTTTTATTAGGATCCCCATTAGCCGACGTGTCTGACATATAAGGAAAATGACATGATTGTATGTTATCTGATGCAATACAGACACATCAAATCAAAGCTTATAGGCTGCGTACACATATTTTGTGGATGTTATCGTGTGCCGCGAAATGCTTATGTTTCTACCTCCAACAGTGCAGTAACACCTACCAGTACATACATACAGTATTGGCAGGGACACATCTTTACTCTGCTGACTTTTAACACTGAGCCATGTCACAACTCATATATAAAATGGTAAGACTACTTTACAGGAATAATGCTGTGAAGGTGCCCAGTATGGACAGACGTCATAATGTTCAAAGTCAAACAACAGTCAAGGACTGTATGAGCAATGTTGCCACCTAATGGTAACAGCATAACATTGTAAAGGGATGTACAAAAAGGACAATGCTTGACCTGCTGCTCACATGGCAACAGGTAACATCAAGTAGGCATGTTTATCCAATTTACTCTCTGTGAGGGATGGGGACTAGTATATTCTATCACAGTTGTATTGTGAACAATCTGTTACTAGCTACACACCTGTAATCCCTGTAACATGAGTTTTGACAGAAGAAACGCAGCCTGTCCACCCGTGCTGTACATGGAACAAGATGTGATTTGGTGCCTTTATACTTCATATTTAGAAACATAAAATACCGATGTGTGTGTTCCCCATGTCATTTTATTTGATTAAAAACCAAGCATAGCCTCCCTTCCTTTCAATGAAGTATGTTTTCTTTTTGTCCTGCCCAATGTAATCAAGTAGACTAGTCACAACCTTTATTCAAGTGTGAGAGGAGCAAAACAGTGAGCTGAAGTTCCCTTTTTCTATGTGTATTGTAGGCAGGCCTGCATTATTTTAGCCATGCTGTCACTTATACTCCCTCTCTGGCCTCTAGGTCATCAGGCTGCTGATTATCCCACACACCTGTCACCATCGTCTCACGCACCAGCGCCTCATGACACTCACCTGGACTCCATCACCTCCTTGATTATATTCCTTATATCTGTCACTCCCCTTGGTTCTTTCCTCAGGTGTTATTGACTCTGTTTTCATGTCGGTGCGTTGTTTGTGTTTCGTGTTCATTGTTTATTGTTTATTAAAACACTCACTTGGTGAACTTACTTCCCGACTCTCAGTGCACTCGTAACAGAATAACACCTCACCTAAGGGAAGCATCATTTAAAAAAAAAAAAAAAATTGTCAGAGTAATGACGTCGGGTCCGGGAAATGCTACTGGCTCTCATGCTTCAACCAGATTGCTAGGCTTCCCTGTCTCAGCCGGATCGTCAGGCTCTCATGCCTCGTCCAGGCTCCCATGCTTCCACCGGCTCGTCAGGTTCTCATGCCTCAGCCGGATCGCCAGGCTCCCCTGCCTCAACCGATCTGCCAGGTTCCTGTCCCCCAGCTGACTCGACAGGTTTACATTTCTCTGCTGGTATGACAGGTTCTCGCACATCAGCAGGGGTGACCGGTCCGCTCCTGATCTCCGGGTTCGTCGCCATTGTTGACGTCCTGCGGCTGGAGCCACGCGTCGGGGAGGGGGTACTGTCATGTATACTCCCTCTCCAGCCTCTAGGTCATCAGGCTGCTGATTATCCCACACACCTGTCACCATCGTCTCGCGCACCTGCGCCTCATGACACTCACCTGGACTCCATCACCTCCTTGATTATCTTCCCTATATCTGTCACTCCCCTTGGTTCTTTCCTCAGGTGTTATTGACTCTGTTTTTCATGTCGGTGCATTGTTTGGTCGTGTTCATTGTTTCTTGTATTTATTAACACACACACTCCCTGGATTTGCTTCCCGACTCTCAGCGCACATCGTTACACATGCATGATGTAGGCTGTGTCCATGCTCATCATGAAACGAGAGATGAGAACCTTGGTGAGTATGGGTGAACCTCTTATTTAGAAGTTATTTTCCTGTAACTTTAGTTTGTTTTCCGTTTTCATATTTCTAAAACCAAAACTCTCATTAGGCTACCTTTACCCTAGGCCTACTATAACGAAGGCTGTTTCAACAACAATTTCTATGATTGCTTATTTTTTGTAAAATGTTTTTCAAACCAAACGTATTACAATGATTCTCTGTCCTTCTGTGGCAGGCATGCAATGCAACTTCTGGAGAAGTGGGAATGCGATCTGTAAGATGGTTCATATATATATATATATTTGGGCGCAAGTTTAACATGAGACAATCTCCCTCCCTCTTTATATTGGATCTTTTGTCCAACTACTGTGAAAAGTTTGGATGTGAGTAAAACTCTCCATACTCTGTTTTAATATTATATTCCCAATGGAAGCACTTATGATGCCTGAAGTGTACTAAAGTGTACTTAGACAACCTATTTATAACAATTCTTTCAGTTGGTTTATAATTTGATTAGAATTATTCTCTCTTTTTAAGCCTTATCAATAATGAATGGAATCTTGCTCAGACATAATGTAATTTACAGCAGGTCTAGCCCCTATATCAGTGTGAATGCTATGTACTGTATATATTTCATCATTGAAGCCATGCATTTACTTAAAACAATGGACTGCAAACAGGTTCAAGTTAGCATACTTACATTGTGTTTCTGTAAGCTATTTAACAAACTATAACAGACTAACATTGGAGTTGATACAACACAAAAGAACATAAACCACTTGAAGCAACCACATCTTTCGCCATGGAGTACGTTCTGATTGGCCAGTGAGGGTCCAAGCCTTGACATACCCACAACTTTTTAATACCTCAAAAACCGGCCCCATCACGCCAACACCAACAACACTGCGCTGATAATTATGGTTGTGAAAATAATATTTCTGACACCCCCGAACCTATAGCGCTACCACCAACGCTTAGAGAGACTGTTGCATTAGGTTTGTTAAATAGCGCCCCTAATGAGAGAGAGAAGAGACTGTTGCATTGGGTTTGTTAAATAGAGCCCCTAATGAGAGAGAGAGAGAGAGAGACTATTGCATTGGGTTTGTTAAATAGAGCCCCTAATGAGAGAGAGAGAAGAGAGACTGTTGCATATAGACAGACTGGCAGGTTCAGTAGGAGCAGTGGAGCGTCTTCCCGGCTTGGGCCAGGAGCCCTAATTAATGTTCCAGCATGCAGTTATGTGCCAGGCGAGGTGTGTGGCAGGGAGGTTGTCACTGCCAGCTGGGCGCATGATGGTCATATGACACACAGCACAGTGACCTCAACAACATGGCCTCCAAAACGCACACTAAAGTCAGCAAAAACACTAAAGTGAATACTGTTAAATACTGTAGTAGAAAACGAATATATATATACTATATTAATGTACTGTTTTTGCAGATTGTAGTATGCTGTAGAATTTGCTGTAAGGTTTAAGCAGACTTTACTGTTGTATTTTTGTTATTATATTTGACATAGACATAAAGGAAACCTTCTGGAGAAATACTGAAAGAGCACATTTTTCCATAACCTGTATATAGGAATGTAGCTTCTGCTCTTTATGATAACCTGTAGGGCACACAATATATATATTATATTTTTTCTGTTATTTTACCAGGTAAGTTGACTGAGAACACGTTCTCATTTGCAGGAATGTAGCTTCTGCTCTTTATGATAACCTGTAGGGCACACAATATATATATTATATTTTTTCTGTTATTTTACCAGGTAAGTTGACTGAGAACACGTTCTCATTTGCAGGAATGTAGCTTCTGCTCTTTATGATAACCTGTAGGGCACACAATATATATATTATATATATTTTTTCTGTTATTTTACCAGGTAAGTTGACTGAGAACACGTTCTCATTTGCAGCAACGACCTGGGGAATAGTTACAGGGGAGAGGAGGAATGAGCCAATTGTAAATTATTAGGTGACCGTGATGGTTGGAGGGCCAGATTGGGAATTTAGCCAGGACACAAGTGCCATGGGATCTTTAATGACCTCAGAGAGTCAGGACACCCATTTAACACGGCACCCAACACAAGGCAGTGTCACCAATCACTGCCCTGGGGTATTGGGATAGTTTTTTTTAGACCAGAGGAAAGAGTGCCTCCTACTGACCCTCCAACACCACTGCCAGCAGCATCTGGTCTCCCATCCAGGAACTGACCAAGATCAACCCTGCTTAGCTTCAGAAGCAAGCCAGTAGTGGTATGCAGGGTGGTATGCTGCTGGCTTGCCACACACATATTGTCTATACTCGGCATGCAGTTCTCACTCATGGGTGGCACAAATTGCGATATGAGGGAGTGGAATCGGCAGGGTATATGCAAATTAAGTAAGGTAGTATTTACTCAAGTTAAAAAAGTGTAATGTGTTTGCGGAATATGGTGTTTTTTTGTGGTCGTTACTGTAGTATTTACTACAAGTTTTTTTTGCAGATAATACTGTAGTATTTATTGCAGTATTCTACAGTATACAACAACATTCTATAGTAAGTACTACACATGATTGGGGAATACTATAGTGTGTAGTATACTAGTTTACTAAATCATACTATATTAAGTACTGTAGTAAACTGAAATATTAAATATTTTTGTGCGGGTAGTTCTATGGTTCTTACACTAGATGCAACTATTTAATTTAGATTGCAGTTGTCTGCCTGCCTGTCCAGAACTACAGTAAAGCAGCGTGGCCACTCCTTACTAGCTGAGAGACACAGAGTGATGGAAAGAGAGTGGCACTGCCTGATGATCAATTCACAAGCACTTGCTGAGAGACAAAATCGTTAAGATCGCTGCACCTCTATCCACCTTAATGAACTGAAGCTTGTTTTAAGAGCTCTGTATCAGCTGCAAGCTGAATATGAATTAGGGCTGTGTGACCGTAGTTTTCTTCTTAGGGAGATTATTTTGATCACAAGCCATAGCAGACAAATCTTCCCATCCACGTCATGTCATTGTCATTTCCCATAAATTATTTATCAGCCTCTCGGGGATGATCGGAATAGTCTTTATGAGGATTTTAAAAATGGATCTTGGAATTAAGTTCCAAGATCGTAAATGTTCAGTGACATTTGTCTGCCAAATTAAACTTCTAACTTTGGTGATGTTTATAAAAGCACATTTTTATCATGGCCCCGTTATGACATCATTGTTAAACAACGTGTGAGAGAAGTTACTTACTCTTTCTGCACCCGTCTAAAACAAGTGACATAACACTAATGCAAAGGTGTTCATGAGCAACAATGTTTTGTAATGTTTAAAGCTCTGGACCTGATGACTGACAAGTGGATGGGATTTAGATGTTTCCATGTTCCAATGAACCACAAAAAGCCTCGCTGAAAAATGGACACCGCCATTATTGCATTTGTCATAAAACATAGCCACCTCGTAAAAAAACATGGTACAAAAGGATCAGTTAGTGCATTGTATGTACATTGCATGTACGGCTATCTATAGCCATGATCATTTTGGATCAGAGACATTCTAGTAACACTGGACCTTGTCGTCCTAAATCAGTTTGAGCTGAGGCAAGAAGCATGAAATGTGCCAAGATGTCAAATAGGGCTTTCATTTTATCCCCTTAAATGAAGTGCCTCAATGAACCTCATTTATTTAACAGACCATTAAGATTATTGCAGAGAGAGAGCTGATCATGAGAATAGCTAATGTCTGGTTTTGTTTGGTGACAGGTTTGGGGTGTGAACCCCCCTTCCTATAAGAGGTACGTCATCCTGTAAACCTCTCAGACAGACAGACCTCTGGGGAAGCCGGGGAAAGGATTTCATCACAGCTTCTGGCTGGTAACTGTACTGTATTGGCTGCACTGTTAACTTCTTAGTGTAATAGGATAATAGTGTCAGTTATTAAACAGGTATTATACTTGGAGAAATCTTATCCCAAGCAGATACACTACATGATCAAAAGTATTCCAAAATCATGGGCATTCATATGGAGTTGGTCCCCCATTTGTTTCCATAACAGTCTCCACTCTTCTGGAAATGCTTTCCACTAGATGTTGGAACATTGCTGTGGGGACTTGCTTCCATTCAGCCACAAGAGCATTACTGAGGTCAGGAACTGATGTTGGGTGATTAGGCCTGGCTCGCAGTCGGCATTCCAATTCATCTCAAGTTGTTTGATGGGGTTGAGGTCAGGGCTCTGTGCAGGCCAGTTCTTCCACACGAATCTGAACAAAACATTTCTATACGGACCTCGCTTTGTGCACGGGGGCATTACAATGCTGAAACAGGAAAGGGCCTTCCCCAAACTGTTGCCACAAAGTTGGAAGCACAGAATCGTCTAGAATTTCATTCTATGCTGTAGCTTTAATCCTCCTCCAGCAAACTTTACAGTTGGCACTATACATTCGGGCACGTAGCTTTCTCCTGGCATCTGCCAAACCCAAATTTGTCTGTCGGACTGCCAGATGGTGAAGCGTGATTCATCACTCCAGAGAACGTCCAATGGAGGCGAGCTTTACACCACTCCAGCAGACGCCTGGCATTGCGCATGGCAATTTTAGGCTTGTGTGCGGCTGCTCTGCCACGGAAAGCACTTTCATTAAGCTCCTGACGGACAGTTATTGTGCTGATGTTGCTTCCAGAGGCAGTTTGGAAATCGGTAGTGAGTGTTGTAACAAAGGACAGACAAGTTTTACGCCCTACGCGCTTCAGCATTCGGCTGTCCCGTTCTGTGAGATTGTGTGGTCTACCACTTCGCGGCTGAGCCGTTGTTGCTCCTAGATGCTTACACTTCACAATAACAGCACTTACAGTAGATTGCATGGCTGTGTGCTCAATTTTATACACCTGTTCAGCAACGGGTGTGGCTGAAATAGCCAAATCCAATAATTTTAAGTGGTGTCCACATACTATTGTGTATATAACACTATTGTTTTAGTTATACTCAGTCAACCCACAGAGAAGGTTAGCCCCTTGTCAAGGAGTTGCCTCAGCACTCACTTTTTCTCTCTTTTTCGCTTCTCTCCCTTTCTCTTTTTAGATCATTTTCTCTCTCCACCTGCTCTTTCTATAGCAAAGTTACTTTATTTTCCCTTCAATCCATAGCTGCCATACATGCAAATCTCTGGTCTAGAAAGTTTATTTTCACATCCTTTCCCTGGGATTAGAGTAATTCCTTTCAGCCGACCTCAACAGAGATAAATAGCTCAGAGGATGGGGGATGTTGGCCAGTGTGGTCCAGCCTCCGAACCACAAAGAAAATGACCATATCGGAGAGGGACATGTTTGTTTATGTCTTAATGGCTTTTACAGTATAGGCTCTATGGTGCATGCAGTGGCGATGTTAGTATGTCAATCTTGGTGGGGCAAACTCAACTTGATTTTTAAAAATGTATGCCAGCAAAGCCACCATACGACACAAAACAACACTAGGCAATACATTCATTGCACTATAACGATGACAAACTGTGTCTACAAACTGTTAGGGCCTACATAACGCTGAGTTTTCTTTTCATCACAATGGAGTGAATCCTTACCACCGCTACTCCTGGCTATCAGAGGAGCCTTGTCTGGCAGAGAAACAGTTCATTCAGCCTCATTTACTGCCTTTCAAAAAAAAAGCTGATATGGCTGACTTGCTGAAACAAATTTGGTTGCTAATGACAATTGAGATGTACAAACTATGGCATTAGGGGAACGATGAGCGGATAAGAGGCAAGACGTAATTTTGATTAAGACATTAATGAGCGAGCTAGGATGGACGTAGTCAAAATAACTTTGTTCAGCACTTTTGAAATGTACAGTGACAGAATTCAGAACATGGGCCGTTCTTACAGTATTCTCCCTGTACACCAAGTCAGAACCGTAGGATAAATAAAGGGGGCATATAAGCAGACAATGAAAGCAATTACCATATTTGATGGTGACATTTCTCTAAAACAGGCTATAGGCTATGTGCACCACCAAGTCAGAACAGTAGGTGAAATTAAGAGGGGTAAATAGAGCAAATTATTAGGGTGAGGCACAACAGCTTACTACACAACATACACATAGTATTACTTTCTTATCTTCCTGGCATATCGCATCATTTATGCAGCAGCATACAATACATTTTTGGGCTCACCGTTGCGCTGTGGTCACTTGAACAGGAAAGTGGCGCAGTCGTCTTTCTTGTGGGCAAATGTTTTCATGAAACTTTCTCATCAAGTCTGTCATTCTCTGGATTGATGGTGCTTTCAACACAACTGGGAAATCTGAAAAAAAATCAGTCTTATCATGACGTCAGTGATCTTCAGTCAGAGCTCTAGAAAGAGGCTCCCGACTTGGAATTCCGAGTTGGATGACCGTTCAAAACGTATTTTCCCAGTTGGAGCTCTTTTTTTCAAATTCCCAGTTGTCTTGAACTCACTGAAGTCTGCGATTTCCAATTCAGAGTTTCCAGTTTTTTGGAATGTGCAGACGTCATGCTGGACTGACCGTATGGCCAATGTAGTCAACCTTTTCTGGCTCATGGTGTGTGTGTGAATGTTTATCCTTTTAAGTTTGGAAAAGAGACCCATAAACCCAGACTTGGACCGCACCCCCTCTCCACCGAATAGCAGCGGAAGCAAAATAGTGATTGCTTTGCACCTCTTGCAGTCAGCCACTGATTCCTTCCAAACCACTCATTGCTGAATTTGCCATTTTAAACTTGTTGTGTAATGTTTTTATCCAATGGCAGATGAGCACCGATACATTTTATCTATAATTTATCTTCATAATTATGACAAGGATTGAAAAGGATTTGCCAGTAGATTGTCAACTTGATTCATGATGATGACTGCTTGTTTAGCTTGCTAGCTAAGATTTTGAAAGTATGATGTTGACATGATCAGTCCAATCAAAGCTTCGGTAGATATGTGATTTGACGTAATTTTATCTGTGGCCAATGACCTTGAGCCTTCTTGGATATGCACTTCTAATGTAAATCTATGACAGCACCCACGGGGGCTTGAACTTTCTACAGTAGCTCTCCCTGTAGGTTCTGCGGTGATGTAGTTTCCTAATGAGTGACAGAACACTGAGCCAATCACGGTGCAACTAGAGAAGATTACCAACCCCTACGCCCTGTATTTTTCACTTGCCCCACCAATACAGAAATGACTGCGCTAGGCTGAAACACCTGCATTTTGGAGCTGCCTTACTCCAGAAAGCAAAAAAGAGACCATGTTTTTATGTTTTTTTTACATTGTTTGGAAACTCTTATGTGACACGTATTAATGCCAAAATAACATGCAAAACAGGCATGTCACAGGAAGGCCAAAAAGATCATCAAGGACATCAACCACCCGATCCACGGGCTGTTCACCCCGCTACCATCTAGAAGGCGAGGTCAGTACAAGTGCATTAAAGCTGGGATCGAGAAACTGAAAAACAGCTAATATCTCAAGGCCATTATACTGTTAAATAGCCATCAGTCGCCGGCTACCACCCGGTTACTCAACCCTGCACCTTATAGGCTGCTGCCCTATATACATAGACATGGAATCACAGGTCACTTTAATAACGGAACACTAGTCTTTTTAATAATGTTTACATACTGCTTTACTCATATATGTATATACTGTATTCTATTCCACTGTATTTTAGTCAATGCCACTCTGACATTGCTTGTCCTAATATTTATATATGTCTTAATTCCATTCTTTTACTTTTAGATTTGTGTGTATTATTGTGAATTGTTAGATACTACTGCACTGTTGGAGCTAGGAACACAAGCATTTAGTTAGATACTACTGCACTGTTGGAGCTAGGAACACAAGCATTTAGTTAGATACAACTGCACTGTTTGAGCTAGGAACACAATCATTTAGTTAGATACAACTGCACTGTTTGAGCTACGAACACAAGCATTTAGTTAGGTACAACTGCACTGTTTGAGCTAGGAACACAAGCATTTAGTTAGGTACTACTGCACTGTTAGCTAGGAACACAAGCATTTAGTTAGGTACTACTGCACTGTTGGAGCTAGGAACACAAGCATTTAGTTAGGTACTACTGCACTGTTGGAGCTGGAACACAAGCATTTAGAGGTACTACAAGCATTTAGTTAGGTACTACTGCACTGTTGGAGCTGAACACAAGCACTGTTGGAGCTAGGAACACAAGCATTTAGTTAGATACGACTGCACTGTTGGAGCTAGGAACACAAGCATTTAGTTAGGTACTACTGCACTGTTGGAGCTAGGAACACAAGCATTTAGTTAGGTACTACTGCACTGTTACTGAACACAAGCATTTGTTGGTACTACTGCACTGTTGGAGCTAGGAACACAAGCATTTAGTTAGATACGACTGCACTGTTTGAGCTACGAACACAAGCATTTAGTTAGGTACTACTGCACTGTTGGAGCTAGGAACACAAGCATTTAGTTAGATACTACTGCACTGTTGGAGCTAGGAACACAAGCATTCAGTTAGATACTACTGCACTGTTGGAGCTAGGAACACAAGCATTTCGCTTCACCCGCAATAACATCTGCTGGATATGTTTGTGACCAATACATTTTGATTTGAGTTGGGAGAAAAATAATATATATACAGTATATATTATATACTGAGAAAAAAAAGAAATGTCCTCTCACTGTCAAATGTGTTTATTTTCAGCAAACTTAACATGTGTAAATATTTATATGAACATAACAAGATTCAACAACTGAGACATAAACTGAACATGTTCCAGAGACATGTGACTAACAGAAATGGAATAATGTGTCCTTGAACAAAAGGGGGGGGTCAAAATCAAAAGTAACAGTCAGTATCTGGTGTGGCCACCAGCTGCATTAAGTACTGCAGTGTTTCTCCTCATGGACTGCACCAGATTTTACAGTTCTTGCTGTGAGATCCCAAGTGGCACGGCGGTCTAAGGCACTGCAAGAGGTGTCACTAGACACCCTGGTTTGAATCCAGGCTGTATCACAACCGGCTGTGATTAGAAGTACCATAAGGAGGTGCACCATTGGCCCAGAGTCGCCCAGGTTTGGCAGGTGTAGGATGTCTTGTAAAAAATCATTTGTTCTTAACTGACTTGCCTAGTTAAATTTAAAAAAATAGAAGATGTTACCCCACTCTTCCACCAAGGCACCTGCAAGTTCCTGGACATTTCATTTCTGGGGGGAATGACCCTAGCCCTCACCCTCCGATCCAACAGGTCCCAGATGTGCTCAATGGGATTGAGATCTGGGCTCTTCGCTGGCCATGTTGGTGGCCATGGCAGAACACTGATATTCCTGTCCTGCAGGAAATCACGCACAGAACGAGCAGTATGGCTGGTGGCATTGTCATGCTGGAGGGTCATGCCAGGATGAGCCTGCAGGAAGGGTACCACATAAGGGAGGAGGATGTATTCCCTGTAATGCACAGTGTTGAAAATGCCTGCAATGACGACAAGCTCAGTCTGATGATGGTGTGACACTGCCCCAAACTGTGACTGATCCCGCTCCAGAGTACAAGCCTTGGTGTAATGCTCATTTCTTCGACAACAAACGTGAATCTGACCATCAACACTGGTGAGACAAAACTGTGACTCGTCAGTGAAGAGCACTTTTTGCCAGACCTGTCTGGCAAAAAAAAGCGACGGTGGGTTTATGCCCTATCTGGTGAGGACCTGCCTTACAACAGGCCTACAAGCCCTCAGTCCAGCCTCTCTCAGCCTATTGCATACAGTCTGAGCACTTATGGACGCACTGTGCGTTCCTGGTGTGACTAGGGCAGTTGTTGTTGCCATCCTGTACCTGTCCTGCAGGTGTGATGTTCGGATGTACCAATCCTGTGCAGGTGTGGTTACACGTGGTCTGCCACTGCGAGGATGATCAACTGTCCATCCTGTCTCCCTGTAGCACTGTCTTAGTACGGACATTGTAATTTATTGCCCTGGCCACATCTGCAGTCCTCATGCCTCCTTGCAGCATGCCTAAGGCACATTAAAGCAAATGAGCAGGGACCCTGGGCATCTTTCTTTTGGTGTTTTTCAGAGTCGGTAGAAAGGCCTCTTTAGTGTCCTAAGTTTTCATAACTGTGACCTTAATTGCCTACCGTCTGTAAGCTGTTAGTGTCTTAATGACCGTTCCACAGGTGCATGTTCATTAATTGTTTATTGTTCATTGAACAAGCATGGGAAACAGTGTTAAACCCTTTACAATGAAGATCTGTGAAGTTATTTGGATTTTTACAAATTATCTTTGAAAGACAGGGTCCTGAAAAAGGGAAGAGTTTTGTTGCTGAGTTTATTATAACAGCTGGGGCTCAAAATGAGTCGCCGCTGCGTGCATGCATGTCTGTACTGTATTGCCTGAATGACGGGTTGCCACTGGGTGCACGTCTCTACTATATCTCCTGGTAGTTTGGGCCTTCTCTGTCTATTGTCATTCCCTGGGCCTGGGTAGAAGCAAAGCTCTGTAGATTAAATCCCCAAGCTGTGATGTTATGGTGGCAGCCTGCTAGGACGTTGTGTCAGATGTCTTCAATGGAGAGATTCTCTATTGGCATGAGATGCAGTGGCAGACCCCACAGGTACCAGGTAATTAACCCCTGAGTTGGCCTAGTGACAGGGCTTTGGCTTGGTACACTCTTAGAAAAAAGGGTTCCAAAAGGGTTCTCATAGGAGAACCCTTTGAAGAACCCCTTTGGTTCCAGGTAGACCCATGTGGGTTGTCCTATGATGATATTTTTTTATTCTTGAGTGCCTTTTTTCTAAGAGTGTACACCTTCCTGTAAGTTCTTCTTATCCATTACCAAAGTGAAAACCCTGAAACATTCCCTGTATTTGGCAATGGGGCGTGGCAGGGTGGCCTAGTGGTTAGAGTGTTGGGCTAGTAACTGAAAGGTTGCAAGTTCAAATCCCTGAGCTGACAACTTACAACTTTGTTGTTCTGCCCCTAAACAAGGCAGTTAACCCACTGTTGATAGGCCATCATTGAAAATAAGAATTTGTTCTTAACTGACTTGCCTTGTTAAATAAAGATAAAATAAATAAAAAATGGTCCCAGCTATCAGAGATCCTTGGGATGTCCTGACATTACATTGAAGTTACCATTTAAAATGGTAATGGTTAGGGTAGGGGTTTAAGGTAGGAATGTCCCAAGGTTTCTACATTGCACTAACCATTTAGCAATGTTATTCAAGCGTATTTCCTCTCAGTTGTGGACCCGAGCAAGCATGGCTGGCTCCCCTATCTGGATGGAGGACATTATGCTATCACTATATGACCCAGATGTGACACACCACACCAAACAGCAGGGGTCGCTGTCAGTGTAACTGCACCCCCATGTATAATCTGTTTGTCTTTCTAAACCTCTGCGCATGTTGGTGTCCATGCTAGAAGAGGCCAGTTTAGGTTAACAAGGGTATGGTGGAGGCCAGTGACCCCGCTGGGGAAAAGTGCTGGCGTAGGGCCTTTTTGTTGAAAAGGCCTGTGTTGTTTCAGAGAACCCTGCTAGTATCAGCACCAAGCGGGACTGGCATGCGCTGGGCCCTTATTGGCAAATCCCATGAGTCATCAGCACAGTGGTCCGAACTCTTTGTTAGATGGTTTAACTGCATGCTGCCTATTGACCACTTTCTATGGTAACGGTGCTGGACTCCTGGCATACCACATCATGCGCCGCGGGCACACACAGGCCTGCCCCCCTGACCTGACGCATCACACACACGCATCTCCAACCCTCCCATCTGGGCCCTCTAAACAGAGACAATACATAGGCCTAATACCTTTACCACATATGTTTTTGCAAAATGTCATAGTTTCCCTAGTTACACCCAATCTCTATCTGAAAGATTTAGTGACATTTTTTGAAGTTTTTAGCATTTCATGTTATTGGCAGAAAACAACTTTATTGACCAGAAGTAGAGTCTTATTTATTTATTTATTTATTTTCCACTGAAATTCGGGTATTAAAGTATATGGTGAACTATTCCAGTAGAGGGGTAGAGAGAGTTTCCCGTTGATAACCAGACTGGGAGTCAATGTACAGTAGGTGCTGGCTCAATGAGAGAGTAGAACATCAATAACAAAGAGAAGAGTGGAATGCTTTGCCAGTCTGATTCTGCAATAAGACTTGATAGTCTGCGATAAGTGTTGATAGTCTAACAAATATAGATAGTACGCAATAAATCTTGCTGGTCTGTAAAAAGTCTTGACAGCCTGCAATAAGTCTTGATGGCCTGTGATAAGTCTTGATAGTGAGCAATAAGTCTTGATAGTCTGTAATAAGTTTTGATTATCTGCAAGGAGTTTATAGTCTGCAATAAGTATTGTTAGTCTGACTGCAATAAGTCATGATAGTTACAGCATCCAATCTTTGCATGACTGAAGTTAATTGAATTGACTCCTTTCTAACCCATTAAAGTAATTTTAATTAATAAAATATACCCCTTGATTTAGAAGATTTATGCATTTTGCATCATAAGTGAATGATTGCTTTATTTTGAAATTTACATATCTTAAACTTTTTGTGACTATGACAACAATGGACTACCGAAACGAATACCAAAAGAAAGACAGAGGTTCATCTATCATTTGAAGACAATGTTTTACTTGTATTAATAAATGTGAAATAAGTTATGATTATTGACAGGCATGTAGTGAGGCAACTCTAAAAGTTCTGAACGTGGCGGATGGACCCCACTTTAGGGTGCATGGCGTTCCACTCGGTGAAGCGGTGGTACTCTGCCCTCTCCAGCACCTCTCCAGCGGCCGCGGTAATTGGGGTGCTCGTAGAACACCCAGTGCACCTCGCGGTGACGCCAGCGCTCGGGGAGGTTAGGCTTGGCTTCGCTGAACTCCATCTGACCGGCAAAGTCAGGACGCTTGTAGATTCAGATCCTGAACATGCCAGAGGTTTAGAATACAAAGAGGGAACAGAGAGGGTATTTGTGTTTATTATGGATCCCCATTAGATCCTGCCAAAGCAGCAGCTACTCTTCCTGGGGTTTATTATGGATCCCCATTAGATCCTGCCAAAGCAGCCGCTACTCTTCCTGGGGTTTATTATGGATCCCCATTAGCTGCTGCCAAAGCAGCAGCTACTCTTCCTGGGGTTTATTATGGATCCCCATTAGATCCTGCCAAAGCAGCCGCTACTCTTCCTGGTGTCCGGCAAAATTAAGGCAGTTTATACCATTTTAAAACATTACAACACATTCACAGATTTCACAACACACTGTGTGCCCTCAGGCCCCTATTCCACCACTACCACATATCTACAGTACTAAATCCATGTGTATGTATAGTGCGTATGTTATCGTGTGTATGCAAGTGTCTGTGCCAATGTTTGTGTTGCTTCAGTCTCCGCTGTTCCATAAGGTGTTTTTTACATCTTGTCAAGGATTTCCTCCTCTTCTTCCGAAGAGGAGAGGCGAAAAGGATCAGAGGACCAATATGCGGCGTGGTAAGTGTCCATGGTTCTTTTAATATGTAAATGTACACATGAACACTACAAAACAATAAACATGGAACGTGTGAAACCCTAAACAGTCCTATCTGGTGCAAAAGAGAGACAGGAACAAAAACCCACAAACACACAGTGAAACCCAGGCTACCTAAGTATGATTCTCAATCAGAGACAACTAATGACACCTGCCTCTGATTGAGAACCATACTAGGCGAAACATAGAAATACAAATTATAGAAACACAAACAGACTGCCCACCCAACTCACGCCCTGACCATACTAAATAAATACAAAACAAAGGAAATAAAGGTCAGAACGTGACACATCTAATTTTACTGCTTGCGTCAGTTACTTGATGTGGAATAGAGTTCCATGTAGTCATGACTATGTATATACCCATGCTCATAACTTTAACTGTTTTAAGGCATTGCATATCTAGATTAAATTTCACATTTGGATATACGTAATCCACTAGGTGTAACGCTCGTTGTCCTCCTCAGATGAGTAATAGGAAGGATCAGACCAAAACGCAGCGTGGTAAGTGTCCATGTTAATTTTAATAAATAAACTGAACACTGCAATAACCAAAAAAGAACAAAGAGAGCATGAACGAAACAAAACAGTTCTGTAAGGTGAAGACACAAAACCGAAAACAACTACCCACTAACACAGGTGGGAACAGGCTACCTAAGTATGGTTCTCAATCAGAGACAACGATAGACAGCTGACTCTGATTGGGAACCATACCAGGCCAAACACAGAAATACAAAACATAGAATGCTCACGCCCTGACCAAACCAAAAATAGAGACATAAAAAGGAACTAAGGTCAGGACATGACACTAGGCTACAGTATGAATCATATGTTATGTTTTCTTCCAATACCTGGTTACTGGATTTGATTGAATGCAATACAGCATATTCAGGTCATTTGGTTGTACAGTATGATTGATGAGATAGTGGGTAGAGCTATTATGGGAAAATGCTACGTGGAGATATGCAACGTTTGGTTCCACATGATGTGGCTACTGAGCGGTGGCAGTTATTTTTGAATTTTATATGGGGAAGACACTTGACACTCTTTCTCCAAGAAGCGTCTTCCAGAGCTCTAACAAAGAAACTGTGTTTTCTAGGTTTTGAGTTGTGTGAACTTAGCTTTGCTGCAACATTGATCTTATCTACTATTTCTGTGTATTTCTCAGTCTCCTCATAAGACTGCCGTTCGGCTGCACAGGACACATGTTGTAACACGCAGGTTTGTGTGTGCCAACCTCTGTGTGTGCATGTGTGTGATTGAGAGAGGAGGGTTGAGAGAGAGGTAGGGAGAGATAAAAAATAAATAAATAGAATTACATTCTCTATTGGCATTAAACCAAACCAACGCTGCCCGGCATGGCCCCCAAGTCTTGAAGCCAAACCCTTGGCCTCCTGGGTGGGACTTAGATTGCAGATGATGCGGCAGGACCTGATGTTATTGTTAGCCCATCCAGTTCTGGTAGTCAAGGTACTCCCCCTCTGGTCAGGATGTACTGAGAGCCCAGGTAGTTGGGCCTCTCATACAGCACCCAGTTCCCACTCTCCACCCGGATGGTGTTGCAGCGGCTTAAGTGGGAGCTCAGCTCAGGGCAATCGCTACTGCATTCAAAGTGGTGACCCTGGAAGTTTTTGTCCTCATAGAAGATGATCTGTGGATTGAGAAGAGGGGAAGTGGGTGAGAAGCCTTGAGAAACCAAACTGATCTTGCGATAGCTCACATTTTGTTTAACTTCAAGACAAACTAAACGTGAGCACAGTGGTCAGTCTGCTTGACCAGGCTAGTGGGTGAGAGTATGCAAGGTAAATTAGATGGTTGCATATTTTCTGAAACTTTCACAAAGTTCCCAGATTATCCAGAAATCCTGGTTGGAGGATTACTAGTTGGAGGATTACTAGTTGGAGGATTTCTAGTTGGAGGATTCCTAGTTGGAGGATTCCTAGTTGGAGGATTCCTAGTTGGAGGATTCCTAGTTGGAGGATTCCTAGTTGGAGGATTCCCTAGCCGCTCATTCCTTCCTGATTCCGGGAATCCTCCAACCAGGATTTCTGAAAAACCAGGGAACATGGAAAAGTTTCTGGAGTTTTGCAACCCTGTTAGGTAAGAATATAGAGGTGGTGTCAAAAGGAAAATTACAGTTAAATGACCTACCTTTCCGATGCGGTCCATGATTGGGGCTTATCTCAGATTTTTTTTGATAACTGAATGTTTATACCCCCCCTATCATATACAGCAGTATCGCTACTGGCGTGGACCATATTTATATATGTGGGACATTGAAATGCAATGCCAGGGGAATCATTGTCATTTGAATAGCCTCAGCATTGTTATCGGCACAATAGCTGATGTGGCAAATGTTTTAAAAGTGCACCCACTTTATACAATGTTTATCCTGTAATTGACCAGCTGACCTTTCGATCATACAACGCCCGATTCCAGAAAATGATTTATTGATGTAATTAAATTGTTTTCTGGGCGGCTGGTAGTGCGATGGCCACACGGCTCTGTCCTGTAAGCTTTAACATTTGCAATGGAACTGACAGGCACATTTCCGACAGCCATCATGCCCCACCCAAAATCTTGGCTACTGTACAGCACACCACAATTACTGTAGAATGAGTCTACCAACATGGAGTTACTCATATAGAGGAGAAGAATTATAATCTTAGTCTTGGAATGCCCGTACAGTTCAATACACCTCAAGATTCCAACACCCATGCCCCACCCTCCATCTACAACATTTAGAACAAGTCGGGGTTGGCGAACATTGGGGTTCTCTTAACTCCTATAGAGTAGACGGATTATAATTTCTGATCAGTGTTCTTGTAGTTAATCACACTAAATTACTTTACACCTGATCATGTATATGTTCAGCATTGGGCAAGAATCTAAATGACAGTCGCACAATGTACATCTTCAATCAATGTTCAATATAACTGTTTATTAAAGATTTATAAGCTAATAATTCACTTATTTAAAACTACAGATAAACCCTTTATAAATCCTTTAACATTTTGACACTTCATACATTTTTACATGTGTAAAGTGTTTCTAGTAGAAAGTACATTTTTGAAAATGTACAACTTCGTGGTATATTTTATATATCTGTCTTATATAAGAACCAACGCTGGAGATGAGAAGCAGAACATTTAATATAGTGTAACAGTTTAGCTTCCGTCCCTCTCCTCGGCCCTACCTGGGCTGGAACCAGAGACACTCCGCACACATCGATAACAGCCACCCTTGAAGCATCGTTACCCATCACACCACAAAAGCCACGGCCCTTGCAGAGCAAGGGGAACAACTACTTCAAGGTCTCAGAGCGAGTGATGTCATCAACGCTATTAGCGCACACACCGATAACTAGGTAGCCATTTCACATCGGTTACACTCACCCCCCTTTTGACCTCCTTTTCCACAGCAACCAGTGATGTTGATCAACAGCATCAATGTGCCAGTATAGCTTCCGTCCCTCTCCTCACCCCTTCCTGGGCTTGATCCAGGGACCCTCTGCACACATAATCAACAACCACTATCAAAGCAACATTACCCATCGCTCCACAAAAGCCACGGACCTTGCAGAGCAAGGGGAACAACTACTTCAAGGTCTCAGAGTGACGTCACCGATTGAAACGCCAATAACCCTCCCCTTGCTAACTAGCTAGCCATTTCACATTGGTTACAATGGCACAGACATTGAACAGGACAGGAACAGCGTCTGCTCCGGGTAACATAACGACATACAACAATTAATGCAGAAGTGAATGCAATGAATCGCTGATGCGCGTGACGAGGGAAGCAGGTGTGCGTAATGATGGTGGCAGGAATGTGTAATGCAGGGCAGCCTGGTGCCCTCGAGTGCCAGGGAGGGAGAGCGGGAGCAGGCATGACAAGTTAGGCCATTTATACCCAACTTCATATTTGCTTGGACTTAATAATTTCTACAAATTGCATATTTCGATCAGGATTTAAAACTCTCTCCAGCAAAGTACTTTGATACCTAAATGGATGTTTCAAGTTTTAATGTCACGTGCACAAGTACAGTGAAATGCCTTTCTTGCATGCTCCAAACCCCAAAATGCAGAAATGAATAGCACTAAAAAATAACATAAGGTAGAACAAAAACACACAAGAAATTAAAATAAGAAAACGAGAAAGTAAGCTATATCCAGGGTCAGTTCCAATACCATATTTACAATGTGCAGGGATTTATTTGTATTTTTTATTTAAGTAAGCAAGTCAGTTAAAAAAAAATCTTATTTACAATGACGTCCAAATCTGAACGATTGGGCCAATTCTGCCCCACCCTATGGAACTGCCGATCACGGCCAGATGTGATACAGCCTGGGGTCAAACCCAGGTCTGTAGTGCCGCATCTAGCACTGTGATGCAGTGCCTTAAACCGCTGCGCCACTCAGGAGGGATATTGGAGGGATAGAGGTAGATATGTTTAAGGGTAAGGTGACTAGGCAATCAGTATATATGATAACCAGAGTAGCAGCACCGAAAATTATGATTGTATGTGAGTGTGTGTTGGAGTCAGTGGAGGCTCCTCAGAGAAAGAAGGGGAGGACCATCCTCAGTGAATTTCATAAAAATCTAAATAGTGAAACATTAAAAAAGTTATCCTTTTTAGATAAAACTATACTAAGCATATTCACGTCGCCAAATAATTGATTAAAACACACTGTTTTGCAATGAAGATCTACAGTAGTCTCAACTGAACTCTTTAGGGTAGCACCACAGTGTAGCCGGAGGACAACTAGCTTCTGTCCTCCTCTGCGGACATTGACTTCAACACAACCTAGGAGGCTGATGTTTCTCACCCCCTTCCATTGACTTACACAGTAATTATGACAACATGCAGAGGACGTCCTACAACCTATCAGAGATTTTGCAGCATGGACTGACATGTTGTCCACCCAATCAGTAGATCAGAGAATGAATCTACTACTGAAAGCATAAGCTACAAATAGCTAACACTGCAGGGCATAAAATGTGGTGAGTAATTGATCAAAGAGAGAGAAGGACTAGTTGAACAGTTTTGAAGAAATTAATTTCTTCCAAAATTAAGAATCGAGAGAGATATTTGGTTGTATTTTTCTTTCACTTAGTTAAACAAATGCAGCTAGCTAGTTTAGCCTACTCAAACACCCGGCTCAAACAGAGAGGGATGATATGTTAGCTAGCTGGCTATGGCTATGGCTATCCAACACTGAAACTCTTCCAGGTCAAGGAAAACTTTTGGTGTAACTGCTAAACTGACTGTACTGCATGTTTGTAGAGTGTTTACTACCGCGTTAGTTCTAGTAGCTATGTCGACTATGACGTGACAACGTGTAAGCTCTGTGTTGCGGTTAGCGATACTGACAGGAAGGTTTGGGTTGGAAAGTTTTTTTTTTTGTTGCCTAGTCACAGACAGCTAATGTGTTGTGCACTGAAGTCCACAAGCGCAGGGAAAAGGTGAGAAGAGGAGAGCAAATAGACATACAATACCAGTCAAAAGTTTGGACACACCTACTCGTTCAAGGGTTTGGGCTCTTCTTGCCATAATATGGACTTGGTCTTTTACCAAATAGGGCTATCTTCTGTATACCACCCCTACCTTGTTACAACACAACTGATTGGCTCAAATGCATTAAGGAAAGAAATTCCACAAATTAACTTAACAAGGCACACCTGTTAATTGAAATGCATTGCAGGTGACTACCTCATGAAGCTGGTTGAGAGAATGCCAAGAGTGTGCAAAGCTGTCATCAAGGCAAAGGGTGGCTACTTTGAAGAATATCAATGTATATTGATTTGTTTAACACTTTTCTTGGTTACTACATGATTCCATATGTATTATTTCATTGTTTTGATGTCTTCATGCTGACTGTATGAACTCCCAAGAGAATTCTCTTCAGTTATTGTCCCCCTCAAGTCGATACCATGACGGCCCTCAAAGAACTTCACTGGACTTTATGCAAACTGGAAACCACATATCCTGAGACCGCATTTATTGTTGCTAGGGGATTTAACCAAACACGTCACTGAAGTTCTATCAACATATTGACTACAGTACTCGCGCTGCTAAATCACTCAACCACTACAACTCCAACTTCCGGGATGCCTACAAGGCCCTCCCCCCGCCCTCCCTTCAGCAAATCTGATCACGACTCCATCTTGCTCCTCCCTTCCTATAGGCAGAAACTCAAAAAGGATGTACCCGTGCTAAGGACTATTCAACGCTGGTCTGACCAATTGGAATCCAGGCTTCAAGATTGTTTTGATCATGCGGACTGGGATATGTTCCGGGAAGCATCCGAGAATAACATTGTGACTATTAAAACCTATCTTAACCAGAAACCATGGATAGCTGGCAGCATTCACGCAAAACTGAAACCGCAAACCAATATTGCAGAATACAAACAGTGTAGCTATTCCTTCTGTAAGCCACCTCCAACGTTGTTTTAGAGAATTTTGCAGTATGTCCAACCGGCCTCACAACCACAGACGTGTATGGCGTCGTGTGGGTGAGCGGTTTGCTGATGTCAACATCGTGAACAGAGTGCCCCATGGCGGCGGTGGGATTATGGTATGGGCAGGCATAAACTACGGACAGTGAACACAATTACATTTTATCGATGGCAATTTGAACACACAGAGATACAGTGATGAAATCCTGAGGCCCATTGTCGTGCCATTCATCTGGCCGCCGTCACCTCATGTTTCACCATGATAATGCACAGCCCCAAGTCGCAAGAATCTGTACACAATTCCTGGAAGCTGAAAATGTCCCAGTTCTTCCATGGCCTGCATACTCACCAGACAAATCACCCATTGAGCATGTTTGGGATGCTCTGAATCGACGTGTACGGCAGCGTGCTAGAGTTCCCGCCATTGAAGAAGAGTGGGACAACATTCCACAGGCCACAATCAACAGTCTGATCAACTCTATGCGAAGGAGATGGTAGCGCTGCATGAGGCAAATGGTAGTGACACCAGATACTGACTGGTTTTCTGATTCATGCCCTACTTTTTCTTTAAGGTATCTGTGACCATCAGATGCAAATCTGTATTCCCAGTCATGTGAAATCCATAGATTAGGGTCGAATTAATATATTTAAATTGACTGGTTAACTTTCGTGAACTGTAACTCAGTAAAATCTTGGAACTTGTTGCAAGTTGCCTTTATATTTTTGTTCAGTGTATATCTGAGCCTTTATCATTCCACGTCGTCTTTGGTCCCCACGTCTACATGACATACTGTACATTTCTGATGACCCGACAGGAACCTATACAGTCGTTGAAGCCCATCCAGTGCTGGCGGTCTGCATACCCCCCGGGGCCTACAATGTACTGATAGCCCATGTAGTCGCAGCGCTCATAGAGGACCCATCAGCCGCCCTCCACCTGGCAAGAGTTTCATCAAGCAAAAAAGCCATGCAGGTCAGTGGAGTCTCCTTTGGATTCGACCGCCCCTGAAAGTTTCTGTCTTCTGTTGGAGGAGAAAAGACAGTTGGTCACAATTCAGAATTCTGGAACTTTGGACGTAGAAGTATGGAACTATGGAATTAGTACTATGGAACAGGTACTTATTCATTACAGGAATCTTCACCAGAACACATCTCACCTTAATTCCTTCAGAGTTCAGAACACCAGGCGTAGTGACAACATTAAAGCTCAGGGTATGCAGGTATCAATTTTATACATGTTAGAGACACTAACACCAAGCACATGATTAGCACCAAACTAATCAGATATTTCAATCAGCTATTCAAATATTTCTGTAGGCTCTACGCATTGTTCAAAAGCACTGAATCACACAATAGCAGGTGGAAAGTGCCAAACCTCAGTCAGTTAATGTGGGATCAAAACCAATCTAGCACCATCAAGGCCAGCTGGAGATGAACATGGATCGTATAAATCTAATGAGTAACACTATGTTTTAACTCATTAAAAGCCATGTCATGATGCATTTAGTCCAGGATTTATTAACAGGCTCTTAAAAGGCTGTCTTTATCTAATGCACAACAAACTAAATGTTACAAACGGTGCTTCTCTGTTAAAGTACAGGATTTTTCTGCATAGAAAAGTTTTGGACGGGTCGCCTAAGTTAGTATACTGTATTTATAAAAAAAAAATATGAATGGTTAAAGGTCTTCATTGTACACTTAAACAACAAAAAACAGTTATACAGTATATAGAAAAGACCAATATATGTTTTAATACAATCATCTTTGAGAACTTATAATTATAAAAACTAGACAGTCACAGAGAATTTAAAATTCCCAAAATGATCCATTCAGGACTATTTTCTTTCCATGGCATGGGGCCCCCATTGATTTTGTTAGAATGTTTGAGTCACTCCGAGCATAAGAACTTTAAAATAGCTAAATGTTATCTATGCGGCCAAGAGGAGGGCCTCTAAACCATTCGGTTGGCGACCACGCTAATGGCCAAGCCCACTGCCACACCCCACCACACCCACCACCTAAGCCCCATTTTGATCCAGAAGAAAACCCTGACAGTATCCCCTAATTTAGATAATCCTTTACATTTACATTGAAATTACTATTAAAACGTGAAAAAAATGTAACATTTTTAAAAAACTTTACAGTTAGGCCAGTCAAACCAAAGCAACTGTGTTTAAAGTATTTAACTTGCAGAAAAGCCCACCAGCACAACGCCAAGACAGATTTCTAACAACTTTAGTAAGGCAATACAGTTCTATGATTCTGATTGTAGCTAGCTTTAGCTATTGGTTAAGTTATTCATTTTATTTGCACTGATTTACAAAATTGTTATAGACAGATCCAGGATCAACACAGCTTAATGACAATCCAGGATCAACACAGCTTAATGACAATCCAGGATCAACACTGCTTAATGACGATCCAGGATCAACAGCTTAATGACGATCCAGGATCAACAGCTTAATGACGATCCAGGTTCAACACCGCTTAATGACGATCCAGGATCAACAGCTTAATGACGATCCAGGATCAACACAGCTTAATGACGATCCAGGAGTTAGATCAAAGTGAACTTGTTTCACAGTCATTGGAATATGATCCTGGATAAAGCAGTAATATTTACTGTAGTTCATCACATTTAACATGTCAACTGTCACAGGAACTTATGTATACATCCATCATAAATGACGTTGTATTA
This sequence comes from Oncorhynchus tshawytscha, assembly GCF_018296145.1. Lineage (NCBI taxonomy): Eukaryota > Metazoa > Chordata > Actinopteri > Salmoniformes > Salmonidae > Oncorhynchus > Oncorhynchus tshawytscha. Next base: position 38,874,516 of record NC_056454.1, read on the forward strand.
TAAATTCCGTGTTTCAGGAGTTAGATGTGGTGTGAACTTGTTTCACAGTCATTGGAATATGATCCTGTTCAGCATAATGGAAACACTTGAATAAAGAGTAACAATTTATTGAAAGCAGTTGTTCCTGATTTAACATGTCAACTGTCAAGGAACTTATTTTCCATCATAAATAACGATGGTCATTATATGTGTTTCAAAAAGTTATATTTTTGTGTTCATCAGACCATAATGGAAACACTTGAATAAATGAGGGAAAAAAGTGATCTTTGAAAGCAGGTGTGTTGCAAATGGTGTTCTGGTCTTGCAAGGTTTTGGAGCAGTGGCTTCTTCCTTACTGAGTGGCCATTCAGGATATGTCGATACAGGACTCGTTTTACTGTGGATATAGATACTTTTGTACCTGTTCCCTCCAGCATCTTCACAAGGTCCTTTGCTGTTGTTCTGCGATTGATTTGCACTTTTCGCACCAAAGTACGTTCATCTCTAAGAGACAGAACGCGTCTCCTTCCTGAGCGGTATGACTGCTGCGTGGTCCCATGGTGTTTATACTTGCGTATTATTGTTTGTACAGATGAACGTGGTACGTTCAGGCATTTGAAAATTGCTCCCAAGGATGAACCAGACTTGTGGAGGTCTACAATTTATTTTCTGAGGTCTGATTTCTTTTGATTTTCCCATGATGTCAAGCAAAGATGCACTGAGTTTGAAGGTTGGCCTTGAAATACATCCACAGGTACACCTCCAATTGACTCAAATGATGTCAATTAGCCTATCAGAAGCTTCTAAAGCCATGACACAATTTTCTGGAATTTTCCAAGCTGTTTAAAGGCACAGTCAACTTAGTGTATGTAAACTTCTGATACAGTGAATTATAAGTGAAAAAATCTGTCTGTAAACAATTGTTGGAAAAATGACTTGTGTCATGCACAAAGTAGATGTCCTAACCGACTTGCCAAAACTATAGTTTGTTAACAAGAAATGTGTGGAGTGGTTGAAAATGAGTTTTAATGACTACAACCTAAGTGTATGTAAACTTCCCACTTCAACTGTATAAAAATGCTGGTCAGGCCATTATTTTTGCAAGTATCTTGGCTACCATGGCTATGGCCCTATAGGATGACAATGCCTCCATCCACAGGGCACGATTGGTCACTGAATGGTTTGATGAGCATGAAAACGATGTGAACAATATGCCATGGCCGTCTCAGTCACCAGATCTCAACCCCATATTAACACTTATTCTAGAGCTGCGCCTGAGACAGCGTTTTTCACCACCATTAACAAAACACCAAATTATAGAATTTCTTGTGGAAAAATGGTGTTGCATTCCTCCAACAGAGTTACAGACACTTGTAGAATATATGCCAAGGTGCATTAAAGCTTTTCTTGTTCATGGTGGCCCAACACCCTATTAAGACACTTTATGTTGGTGTTTCCTTTATTTTGGCAGTTACTTGTACATTCCTTTGTTCAGAGACTTTCCTTCTCAATCCAATTCCTACTGAACTGTGTTGTGTGCTGATATGATATGGTAGTCTAGGTCTTTGAGTGGTACAGTAACATTCTGATTAATTGGAATGTGTCTTGAATTTAAACATGCAGGAGTCTTCTGTTTATCATCCAACTTTTCATTATGACTTGTATTGTATGTTCATTTTTATTGTTAACCTAACAGAATTGTGTAAATACTTCTTTCCTTGGAGGGAAATAAACTATTATATATTATTCTGTTATATTCTGTTCTACAGTTGATCAAATGCTAGCAAAGAATACTAAAGAAAACTGAGTAAGTAGATCTACTGGTGTTAATGTACATGTGTGCCCTGTGTTGATACCCATGGCAGAGTAATGAAGACGGCAGCATATGTGCGGATTAGACAGGGTTTTATTTGTTGGACTGCAACACTTTTACACAGAGTTGGGTGTCATAAAAAAGGCAGAGAGGTTCATGGGAAAGGATGTTGTCGTAGGGCTCTAGAACTAAAACACTAGGGGTCTTAAGGTTCCAGAACTCTGTGATCCTGCGGAGGGAGCCCACGACAGGAGAGGTGGCGCCCCAGTCTGAAGTTACGGTACTCTCCGTTCTCCAGGAAGTTACTGCTGACCCCTGTAGTTGGGCAGCTCATAGAAGACCCAGGCACCATCCATCACTACAGCAGAGTGGAATTCACAGAACTTGAAGGCTTTGTGGACCGATGGGCAGTCTTCGCTCCACTCTTCCATCTGGCCAGCTAAATCTGGCCTGTCATAGAACCTGATCTTGCAGGAATTTCCATAGACCTGCAAAATAAATACAACCAAAAATACATAAATGCCAGTATCCCTAATTATTAATATAAAAGTAATCACTTGAATTATTTAAATTGCCATCACTCTGTATGTTCTTAACAATATTAGGCCTTTGGAATGCGTCTTTAAATGGGTTTCTTGGCTGTTGTCCTAGTTTCCTTCAACAATTGATGTGCATGGACCTGGACGTGAGGGAAACTGCTGCCAAAACATGAGCCTTTTATCTCTCCTTATTGTCTGTGTGCTTTTGACTGATCATTGCCTGGTTGGTGCACCCTGGGGCATTCCATTCACTGCCCTGCATCCAAATCTGGTCAGACACTTTTAACATCCTAATTGCCAAAACCTAAATATACAAGTGTAATATAAATGACAAGTTTATGATGTCTCTCTGATATAAAATGTAGAACATTTTAAGATCTGGGAAAGATCTGTCAAAAAGCAAAACATGCTGGAAATATAGTAAATCAAGAAACAGCACAGATTATCAACTTCTTGCCTCAAGTCGTCAGTATCTATGTACTGACACACATCCAATCCATCAGTGCCATCTTCAAACTTAACGATAAAGTTAGTAGGCTTACAGTTTGTAGCCTACATTTGGTAGGAAGGCTTACATTTTTAATAGAGCGACAGGATCTGATGTTGTCATTGAAGCCCATCCACTGCTGGTGGTCAGCAACAAAATGAAGGGATTCTGTGTTAATTTAGTTGTTCAATAACAATATTGTTTTTCTTTTACTCTCCAGGGGTCAGCATGTACTGGTAGCCTCCGTAGTTGGGGCGCTCGTACAGCACCCAGCAGCCGCTCTCCACCCTGATGGAGTTACAGCGGCTGAAGTAGGAGTGCAGGTCTGGGCAGTCGCTGTTGCACTCATAACTATGACCTTGGAAATTCTTATCCTCAAAGAATACGATCTGGAAGAGAGAGAGAAAGAAAGAGAAAAGCCTGGTAAGATACAAGCCATACGTTTCATACAGTATGTCTTCCAATCTGGGGCTGTCACGATTGCTCTTCTGGCGAAACTGCAATACTGCAATACATACAATGCTGCTTGAAGTTACAGAAGTTACAAAAATCTAATGTGAACTTTTTTGTTAAGTTTTAAGTGTATTCTATAATCCAAAGGCTCTTCTTACCTTTCCCATTTGTTTTATTGTTATTGTTCACCTCCCACTGACCAGCAGCACTACCGAGGTTTATATCCAAATGTTTATATTGTTATTGTTCACCTCCCACTGACCAGCAGCACTACAGGGGTTTATATCCAAATGTTTGTATTGTTATTGTTCACCTCCCACTGACCAGCAGCACTGCAGGGGTTTATATCCAAATGTTTGTATTGTTATTGTTCACCTCCCACTGACCAGCAGCACTGCAGGGGTTTATATCCAAATGTTTATATTGTTATTGTTCACCTCCCACTGACCAGCAGCACTGCAGGGGTTTATATCCAAATCCAGAATGTGCCGACAAGGGAAACGCCTTTGTTACCTAAATTTGTCTGATTTGCATATAATCAAAATGGTTTGTTCAAGTTTGATTTCCCTTTGTCCCAGTGTAATGGCTCTGTATCAAAGAATTGCCAGAACTGTGATGTGAAAGTTATAAAGGCCAAGTCTCCCAACCTATCCCCTAAATGTGTTATATGGATTGCTTTCAATCAGTCTGCTATCAAGGAACCTTTTGTTTTCTATTGGCGTCTAGTATTGTGTGATCTATAATCGTTTTTTGGGGGGGTGGAGATTTAATTTTGTCTTGAGCATCGAACTGTCTGGTCTCATCATCTGAAGTTGTACAACTGTCTGGTCTCATTGTTGAATAATCAATGAAGGATTTGGCAGATAGCCTAGTGGTTAGAGTGTTGGGTTAGTAACTGAAAGTTGCAAGATTGAACCCATGTGCTGACAAGGTAAAAATCTGATGTTAACCCACTGCTCCAAGGCGGTTAACCCACTGCTCCAAGGCGGTTAACCCACTGCTCCAAGGCGGTTAACCCACTGCTCCAAGGCGGTTAACCCACTGCTCCAAGGCGGTTAACCCACTGCTCCAAGGCGGTTAACCCACTGCTCCAAGGCGGTTAACCCACTGCTCCAAGGCGGTTAACCCACTGCTCCAAGGCGGTTAACCCACTGCTCCAAGGCGGTTAACCCACTGCTCCAAGGCGGTTAACCCACTGCTCCAAGGCGGTTAACCCACTGCTCCAAGGCGGTTAACCCACTGCTCCTAGGCCGTCATTGAAAATAAGAATTTGTTCTTAACTGACTTGCCTAGTTAAATAAAGGTAAAAAAATATATATATATACTGTATATATTATATTGTAACAGACACAGCATCTCAAGGGGAAAAGGGAATCAGATGGCCCAAAAGCATCAGGCAAGCAGTTATTCAAATAATTGTATGACGGAACAAGGCAAGAATGACTAGGAGAAAGATAGCCTAACTAATACAGAGGTACACACATATTTCACACGCTCAAACCAATCAGGGATCTTCGGGATGAGAAGACCATATTGAATTTACTTGAAAATTCTGTTGTAATCTCAGGTCGAGGTCCGAATGGCTCCTTTCATTCACAAAGGAAAACTGTCCCTGTTCAAAAATCTATGGTTGATATTTGATCTTCGTCCACTGAGATCGAGACTAAATCAATCTCAAGGCGATATCAAAGGACTAGTGAAACGGAAGATAGGCAGCAATGCTTTAGCCCAAAGTTCTATGTGTGCTACAGAGGTCATCCAGGAGGGAGTCCCCTGTGGGGACCAGGACAGTTTCTGAAGGACATGAATAATGTCCTTCACAGTATTTTATAATTTTCCAGGGCTAGTTCCTTTGTCATTAAATGGTGGCCATTTGACGGTTGTCAGTAATCTGATCTTGAAAAGGAGGAAGATGAGGAAGAATGGTTCCCTCTCAACTGGGTATGTTCCTGGATGAGGTGAAGCCATGGAAGAAGAATGGTGATCTTCCTCCCCCATGAAGCGGTGTCTCCTTATTTGAAGGTTGTTTGTCCTTCTCCATCTTGGTGTCGACTGTAGATTGGAAGAAGGTGTCCTTCCTAGTCAGTGGTGCGGCATAAAGTCGCTACAACTCTAACGACTGAACTTTTATCCCAATATTAGTTATCGAGTCATCATTTAGTAGTAATTGATGTGTTCCTTTTGTGACTTTCGCTGTGCTCTTAATTTACAGTAGATACAGAGGAATGAGCATGCCAATGGATTGTTAACAAAACTGCCTGAAATGTTTGATGACACAGCATGAACTCCGAACCAAAGCAAGGATATTTTCTCAGGTTGCAAGTGTGACCACTATGACTTGGTTTCTTCAATCTTTCAATGAATGTCTCACTCGGATTGTGAAATAGAATTGACATATTTCCAGAATGACAAAGGAACTCGTTTGTGAGCTCTGTGCAGAGTAGAGAGTTCCTGGATGACTATATAGGGTCTTTGTGACTCCGTTCTATAACAAAATGATGTGAAAAATGTGATTTAGATATACACTGCTCAAAAAAATAAAGGGAACACTTAAACAACACAATGTAACTCCAAGTCAATCACACTTCTGTGAAATCAAACTGTCCACTTAGGAAGCAACACTGAGTGAAAATAAATTTCACATGCTGTTGTGCAAATGGAATAGACAACAGGTGGAAATTATAGGCAATTAGCAAGACATCCCCCAATAAAGGAGTGGTTCTGCAGGTGGTGACCACAGACCACTTCTCAGTTCCTATGCTTCCTGTGCTTTCACTCTAGTGGTAGCATGAGACGGAGTCTAAAACCCACACAAGTGGCTCAGGTAGTGCAGCTCATCCAGGATGGCACATCAATGCGAGCTGTGGCAAGAAGGTTTGCTGTGTCTGTCAGCGTAGTGTCCAGAGCATGGAGGCGCTAACAGGAGACAGGCCAGTACATCAGGAGACGTGGAGGAGGCCGTAGGAGGGCAACAACCCAGCAGCAGGACCGCTACCTCTGCCTTTGTGCAAGGAGGAGCAGGAGGAGCACTGCCAGAGCCCTGCAAAATTACCTCCAGCAGGCCACAAATGTGCATGTGTCTGCTCAAACGGTCAGAAACGTTTGGCATTTGCCAGAGAACACCAAGATTGGCAAATTCGCCACTGGCGCCCTGTGCTCTTCACAGATGAAAGCAGGTTCATACTGAGCAGATGTGACAGACGTTACAGAGTCTGGAGACGCCATGGAGAACGTTCTGCTGCCTGCAACATCCTCCAGCATGACCGGTTTGGCGGTGGGTCAGTCATGGTGTGGGGTGGCATTTCTTTGGGGGGGCGCACAGCGCTCCATGTGCTCGCCAGAGGTAGCCTGACTGCCATTAGGTACCGAGATGAGATCCTCAGACCCCTTGTGAGACCATATGCTGGTGCGGTTGGCCCTGGGTTGAGTGTGACTCCAAATCCAGACCTCCATGGGTTGATAAATTTGATTTCCATTGATAATTTTTGTGTGATTTTGTTGTCAGCACATTCAACTATGTAAAGAAAAAAGTACTTAATAAGAATATTTCATTCATTCAGATCTAGGATGTGTTATTTTAGTGTTCCCTTTATTTTTTTGAGCAGTGTATTAACTCTGAATCTGGTTGTATTAGTCCGATGAATATTTCTAAACAAACAATGTATAGCTTCAACATGTTTAAAACGGTCATGCCGATCTCAACGACTGTCTCTTTTAGTTATGCTGTAGATCTGTCATTCAAATTGAAAGCAAGTCTAAGAAGCGGTAGATCTGTTCTATGTGCACTATTTCTATGCTTCCCGGTTTAGATGGTACAATGATTCTCTACACTATACTTGCTTGTTTTGTCACATAAAATGAAATTAAGCGAACTACTAGAATTTCAGCAACCAGGAAATGGCGGAGCGGTTTAATTTTTTGAACCACTGTTGGCATTTAGAAGCCCTTGATTAAAGCCACAAACATTGACATTGTATGGGGGATGGGGCTGGGGCTTGGGAAATGTAACCACAGAGCTATGGATGCCAGGGTTGACTGTCCATGAGATTGAAATGATAGGTTTGAATGTTTACAAATACTCACATGACAACAAAAACATAAACAATGGAGTAAAATAAACTTCTATCTTTCATTAAGACATTTGCATTATATCAGTTCCCACATATTTAGGTGACTTATTGTGGGAAATGGGACTGACATTTGTATTTCTCTTGAGAAAGAGAACAATTGATTCAGTATAATATCGGCAGTTCAATGTTTAAACTCACTTTCCTGAAATGTGCTGATTATTATCATGATAAAAAACAGCATTTTGTGTTTTTGTATGGCACTCCTAGACGGTAGACTAATAAAAGGTAGACTCCTAAAAGGTTTACTCCGAAACGGTAAGAAATGGTCTCTGTTCTCTACATTCCTGCTTCCTCCGTGTGTCTTCAGCTGGTCCTCAGTGCCATGGGCACTCCTTTATGGTAAGTCACGATAGTACAAAAAAATGTTATGACGATTGCAGACCTGCTTATTCATCAGGTTCCAGAAAATGTGAATAACAAAACCCCATTGCTGTCCGTATAAAAGCCCCCTCGCAGCTCCAGGTCGTTGGACAGAAACCCACAAACAACATCAAACATGGGCATGGTATGTACAGATCAGCCAAATGTGGGTCAACCTGTCAGTCCTCTAACGCAACACAGTCATATTCATCTGGGATTCAACTAAAGGAACAGCAGACAGCTTGAAATGGGATCAAGATAAACAAAGATGATTAACTAGATCATTACATATAGCAGGGTGACTGAGTCTTTTCAGGCATGATGAAAGCAACAGCTTAGTGTCACAAATCTTGTGTATTAGTAACAAAACTTCACAGAACTTCAGAAAATAACTTTAGAAAGTGAATTGAACGTTTGATGTGTGGTCTCTTTTAGATAATTTCTATGAGGACAGGGACTTCCAGGGCCGCTCTTATGAGACCAGCCAGGACTGCCCTGACATGTCCTCTGACATGTCTCGCTGCCAGTCCTGCAGGGTGGAGAGCGGCTGCTTCATGGCGTACGAGCGCCCCAACTTCATGGGAAACCAGTTCTTCCTGAGGAGGGAAGAGTACTCAGACTACATGCATATGGGAATGAGTGACTCGGTCCTCTCCTGCCGTATGATCCCTCAGGTAGGAGAAAGTCTCAGTGATCCACATAACTCAATACAATATCTCTGGGGATATTTTATCATCTGTGTATTTCTGCTTAAACCAGCTTGATTTGATGTGATTTATTAGGTTCCCCATTAGCCGATACCAACGACGACATCTAGTCTTACTGGGGTCCGACATATAGCGAAAAATACATTACAGACAAAAAACTTTACAATTGACATCCTGTAACTGTAATTTCCTATGTACAGTGCCTTGCGAAAGTATTCGGCCCCCTTGAAATTTGCGACCTTTTGCCACATTTCAGGCTTCAAACATAAAGATATAAAACTGTATTTTTTGTGAAGAATCAACAACAAGTGGGACACAATCATGAAGTGGAACGACATTTATTGGATATTTCAAACTTTTTTAACAAATCAAAAACTGAAAAATTGGGTGTGCAAAATTATTCAGCCCCTTTACTTTCAGTACAGCAAACTCTCTCCAGAAGTTCAGTGAGGATCTCTGAATGATCCAATGTTGACCTAAATGACTAATGATGATAAATACAATCCACCTGTGTGTAATCAAGTCTCCGTATAAATGCACCTACACTGTGATAGTCTCAGAGGTCCGTTAAAAGCGCAGAGAGCATCATGAAGAACAAGGAACACACCAGGCAGGTCCGAGATACTGTTGTGAAGAAGTTTAAAGCCGGATTTGGATACATAAAGATTTCCCAAGCTTTAAACATCCCAAGGAGCACTGTGCAAGCGATAATATTGAAATGGAAGGAGTATCAGACCACTGCAAATCTACCAAGACCTGGCCGTCCCTCTAAACTTTCAGCTCATACAAGGAGAAGACTGATCAGAGATGCAGCCAAGAGGCCCATGATCACTCTGGATGAACTGCAGAGATCTACAGCTGAGGTGGGAGACTCTGTCCATATGACAACAATCAGTCGTATCTTGCACAAATCTGGCCTTTATGGAAGAGTGGCAAGAAGAAAGCCATTTCTTAAAGATATCCATAAAAAGTGTCGTTTAAAGTTTGCCACAAGCCACCTGGGAGACACACCAAACATGTGGAAGAAGGTGCTCTGGTCAGATGAAACCAAAATTGAACTTTTTGGCAACAATGCAAAACGTTATGTTTGGCGTAAAGGCAAAACAGCCCATCACCCTGAACACACCATCCCCACTGTCAAATATGGTGGTGGCAGCATCATGGTTTGGGCCTGCTTTTCTTCAGCAGGGACAGGGAAGATGGTTAAAATTGATGGGAAAATGGATGGAGCCAAATACAGGACCATTCTGGAAGAAAACCTGATGGAGTCTGCAAAAGACCTGAGACTGGGACGGAGATTTGTCTTCCAACAAGACAATGATCCAAAACATAAAGCAAAGTACAGTTTTATATCTTTATGTTTGAAGCCTGAAATGTGGCAAAATGTCGCAAAGTTCAAGGGGGCCGAATACTTTCGCAAGGCACTGTATATTGGTTTGGCTTGCTTGTGTTGTTTTATAAACTAATGTGATTTTCTTCCGGGAAATCGCGATCTCCAAACACCTCTAATTCATGTTACAATAGATGCTGTAAGGAGCTATTGATGTCTACACAGATACAGTTGAATATGACAGAACATTTAAAATCAATGCTATGTGGTATGTGGTAATAATATGAAACCTTAATAATACACAAGTCTTAATTCATCTAGGTTCCAAACGGGATTTAACAGCCATGACAAACTTAATTTTCCCTCCACTTTAGCAGAGAGCAACACTTACTAAGAGCAACTCGGTTTAAGTGCCTTGCCTAGGTGCACATTGGCAGATTTTTCACCTAGTCGGTGCTAGGATGCAAAACCAGTGACTTTCTGGTTACTGGCCCAACGCTCTTAACCGCTAGGCTACCTGGCACACTTTAATTGGAATTACAGATGTAAAGGAGTGGTGATTATGAGCATGATTTATTTTGCACAACAGCACAGAGGATCCTTCAGGATGAGAGTCTACGAGAAGGAGAACTTCAGAGGTCAGATGCACGAGATGATGGAGGATTGTGAGTCCTTCCAGGACCATTACCGCATGGCCAACTGCGAGTCTACCCAGGTCATGGAGGGACACTGGCTGATGTACGAGCAGCCCCACTTCAGAGGCAGGATGATTTACGTGAGGCCCGGAGAGTACAGAAACCTCAGGTAGATGGGAGATGCATCATAGAATCCTGTTAGGGTAGCCTAGTGGTTAGAGCGTTGGACTAGTAACTGGAAGGTTGCAAGTTCAAACCCCCGAGCTGACAAGGTACAAATCTGTCGTTCTGCCCCTGAACAGGCAGTTAACCCGCTGTTCCTAGGCTGTCATTGAAAATAAGAATTTGTTCTTAACTGACTTGCCTAGTTAAATAAAGGTAAATAAATAAATACATATTTTAATTTGTAGCCCTTTTCAATTGTGAAACACGTAGTGGAAATGCAATAAAATACCATCTAAGAACATTTTTGTATCTGCCCATCTTTATTGTAAATTATTGTGGTTTTTGTTGTATTTTCTGATTTATTTAGAATTTAATGACTTTGGTTGTTCCTCTCAAAATACAAGAGAAAATGATTTGTCCACTTGGCTGTAGTTGATTCCCCAAGGCAAACCGTGGGTATTTAGTTCCCTTACTGAGATACTTCATCGATATGTTTTGTCAGCATTATATTTTTCAAGTCAATTTATTTATTTCAAAAAATTTGGGTTGCTTCAGATGTGCTATAAAATCAAAAATCACATTTTAAGTGAAATATAACATGATGACGTGACTTATCAATAACATTTAAATACCATTTCAATCACATTCAGATTATGTATCACTGTTTGAATAAGCATTGGATCAAAACAAAATGACCAAATAGCATGAAAAGTTATGAAAGACTATTTCAAATACAGTTGTATTACTTATGGATAAATTAGATTTTCTGGCAGCACAGCTCTTTAGAGTTGAAAAAATACCAATGCAAATGTTGTAGCTACTATAAAATAGGTGTACATATATTAGTTTTTTTGTTTTGATTTTTACTCAGATCATTGGACTATGCACTTAGGCTTCAAGAAACAAATGGAAATATGTTTTGTTTTCAAGGCCTAGCTTACATTGAACAATAAGCATCCATAAACTTAACCTTGCGGAACACCAAAAGTTGAATTTGGTGTTCTGCAAGGTTCAGTGCTTGGATCCTTACTATTCTCTCCATATATGCCATCCCTTTGAAATAACCCGTAAACAATGAATGCTATTTCATTGCTATGCAGATGAAAGACAAATCTACTTGTCAATACAATCAGAGGATACATTAAAGACAAAGTATTTTCAGCACAGGCTACAGCCAGTGATTTGATTGGGCTTTAGGTATACAGTTTTATCTTTTATGATGCCCTCTGAAATGCTATATATTTGATAGCAATGGTGCTTGGCCCTCTTAATTGATGCTTTTAGGTATTTTCTCATTTTCACAGATAGAATAAATGTTGTATACCATGTCATATCATATATTATACAATGTAAGTTATATTTCAGAATGAAGAGGAGGTATGTGATGATCAAGTAAGACAAATACTGTACCTAGTGTTTTTGCATTTATTTGAACAATTGACAATCAGATGATTTAGCATATGTCGGTGATACGCCTCATGCTCATGAACCTCATGCCCTTGGCCCCCATGCCCATATCCTTGAAGCTCCTGTACTCTCCAGGCCTCATGTACATCATCCTGCCTCTGAAGTGGGGCTGCTCAAACATCAGCCAGTGGCCATCCATAACCTGGGCAGACTGGCAGTCAGACATGCGGTAACGATCCTGGATGGAGTCACAGTCATCCATCAGCTCCATGCTCTGACCTCCAAAGTTCTCCTTCTCGTAGATCTTCATTTTATAGGATCCTTTGTGCTGTTGGTGGAGAATTTTTTAAAATGTTTATTAATTCCTAAGTATGACAGTTTTAGAAGCCTACTTTGTAATTTCAAGGAAGAAATGCTATTTATTACCATGGGGATCATACGACTGGACCTGATGCAGTCGCTCTGGCTCATGCCCATCAGGCGCTGGTTGTCGGGGTACTCTCCTCTTCTGACCAGCATTTGGTGTCCCATGAAGTTGGGGCGCTCGTAGACCATAAAGCAGCCGTTCTCAACCCTGCAGGAGTTGCACCTGCTCAGGTAGGAGGACATGTCGGGGCAGTCCTGGCTGGTCTCATAGGAACGACCCTGGAAGTTCTTGTCCTCGTAGAAGGTGATCTGTAGAAAGGTTTTTAGAATGCTATACAACACCTACGCAGAATTAAGGTGCAGACACACATCAAAAGCAGTCATTTAGTTAGAATGATATGAACATTTAATTAAATGCCACCTACCCTGCCCATGGTCATGGTGGCTGTTGGTTGTTTAAACTTGATTGTAAATACTTGTGCCACCCTTGCCCTTTTATACTTTGTTAGATGCCCACAGCATATGTAACCACATTGTGTTCAATTCCTGAGTCATCACCATGTAATCTACTGTAAACTAAAGCAGGTTCAATATGATTGGTTTTAGTAGTGTTTGCATAATATTTTAAAGAGTTATTATACCGTAGTAAACTAAACATGTAAATGTCTTGCCTATGTCTTTGATGATCATGGAACGTTAACTATAATTCCTAACTCTAAACAATTCGTACATCACCTAGAAGTAGAGATGGAGGTTGGCACACTGCCAACTGTGCCAACTGAGCAAAGCAAAAAGCCGCTTCACTGGGACACCGAGTATTGGTCTGCCCCTATTTTTGCTACGTTGCAGGAAATAACTCTGTGATACCTGGGGTTGCAATCTCATGACACCTGTTGCTAAAGTTTTCCATTTTTGGCCACAGAAAGTGCACGCAATTGTGATTATAACTTCATTGTTGGTACTAAATTGAACACTTCACACTTAAAATGTACCAAAAGAAAAAACAAATTAAAAAGGATTGCAGTCATTCCTATTTGTACTTGTTTTGATTAAGGATCCCAATTACTTCCTGCCAAGGCAGCAACTACTCTTCCTGGGGTCCATTACTTCCTGCCAAGGCAGCAACTACTCTTCCTGGGGTCCATTACTTCCTGCCAAGGCAGCAACTACTCTTCCTGGGGTCCATTACTTCCTGCCAAGGCAGCAACTACTCTTCCTGGGGTCCATTACTTCCTGCCAAGGCAGCAACTACTCTTCCTGGGGTCCATTACTTCCTGCCAAGGCAGCAACTACTCTTCCTGGGGTCCATTACTTCCTAAAGTACAATATACCCTAGTCTAAGCTAAATCACTTGGAGTCAATAGTAATGTGTTGAATGCAAGCATTATGTAATATATTTTTTTAAATGATTCAGTTCAAGAGACAGAGTTATTGTATTTCCTCAAATACCATCAACATAAGCAGGGTTGGGAAGACTTTGTGAACGGATTTAATGAAGATCGCTTGGTATCCCATCCTCCCCAAGTGCCATTATTGGCACCAAAGGAATTACAAATATTTCCATTTGATTCTATTTTGTTTTGTGCTTTTCTGACTTATTTTAAGCAAAATACAATGAAGTTCCCGAGGTTTGATATGACTATTTTTACACAAAATTATTGAAAAACATAAGAATTAGATGAAACATTACAACAAAGTAGGTTGAAGAAAAGAATTATATATATATATATAAAAATAACACTTAAACACCTATTCAATCTTTAAATGATTTCTGGTACCATCCCCAGGGTCCATATACTTCCCCTTCACTCCCCCTTGAAGAATGTGTTTGTTTCATATGATTTGCGTATTGATGTGTATATAGATGTGTAATTGATGTGTATATAGATATGTATATAGATATGTATTTTTATATTTTACTACGCAAGTCAGTTAAGAACAAATTCGGCCTAGGAACAGTGGGCTAACTGCCTGTTCAGGGGCAGAACGACAGATTATGTACCTTTTCAGCTCGGGATTTGAACTTGCAACCTTTCGGTTACTAGTCCAATGCTCTAACCACTAGGCTACCCTGCCACCCCAGTGCAATTGATGTGTGTATAGAGGTGTATAGTGTAATTGATGTGTGTATAGATATGTATAATGTAATTTATGTGTATATAGATATATATAGTGTAATTGATGTTTATAGAAGTGATGGGCAGGTCGTCACTGTAAATAAGAATTTGTTCTTAATTGACTAACCTGTATAAATAAAGGTAAAAACAAAAAAAAGACAGAACAGTCAATACATTCGCTGCCCCCATGCACCTGTTCCCCATAGCAGCGGGTTTCAGTTGGCACTGCCCCAGATGCACACAATCTGGAATAATAACCATTTACAGACTGATTTAACAAACTTTACAGCACGCTATGCTGTGTTGCTGAGTTAGGCATTAAAAACAATGGACCATAGATCATTTAGCAATCAAGTTGAGTATAAAAGTGACAGGGGAGGATGAGTGAGCAAAGTACCAGTGTTGTCAGTGATAGGAGACGTCATGGGCAAGGTAGGATAACTATATATATTGTGGACTTCCATGGGTAGGTCAAAGACGCTGACACAAACAATTCAATGCGTTATTAAGTAAAAATCATGTAAATTCCAAAATACAGAAATGTGAGTGAACACACCTAGATCGAGTTCACATTTATGTATGTGATCATATTTTAATAACTTTATAAAAAAAACAACTTCCTAGATCATCTTCTACGAGGACAAGAACTTCCAGGGTAGTTCCTATGAGGCCAGCAATGATTGCCCTGAGCTGACCTCCCACCTGAGCAGGTGCAACTCCTGCAGGGTTGAGAATGGCTGCTTTATGGTCTACGAGCACCCCAACTTCATGGGACACCAGATGCTGGTCAGAAGAGGAGAGTACCCCGACAACCAGCGGCTGATGGGCATGAGCCAGAGTGACTGCATCAGGTCCAGTCGTATGATCCCCATGGTAAGAAGAACTAACGTGTCATGGTTCAATTCAGTGTGTTGTTTATTTCATTTACCACACATGGATAAGAAATTCCAATCAAATTCTCCAAAACAGCACAAAGGAAACTTCAGGATGAGGATCTACGAGAAGGAGAACTTCGGAGGTCAGATGCATGAGATGATGGACGACTGTGACTCCATCCAGGGGCGTTACGGTATGTCAGACTGCCAGTCCTGCAACGTGATGGACGGCCACTGGCTGATGTACGAGCAGCCCCACTTCAGAGGCAGAATGATCTACCTGAGGCCTGGAGAATACAGGAGCCTGAGGGATATGGGCTTGGGCCCCGTGGACATGAGAATCGGCTCCATCAGACATATCATAGACTCCTGTTAAACCCCCATCAAACTCCACCTAATCCTAATAAATATATGCTTTTATCTGTTGTAAGACTTTTGCTCTTTTACTCCCTTCACAACACGTGTTCAGTATTGTACTTGTCAAATAGTGTAGTCTTCATGTAGGAGCCTTACATCAATAGATACTGCATTAAGAGTTCCCTTTCATCCAGATCTCGCATACTTGAGATGTACAATTCAAATGTATTTTTTAAAGGATTGTACTCTAGGTTTGAGAGATGTTCTGGTTAGGGTTCCATCCCGAGAATAAATCCATTTTTCTCCCAGGTAACCCGGTATTTCCCGCCAAAACCAGAAATGTAATTCTAAAGCTTTATAAAGCATTATAAATCATATAAATGTCTAGATTTGATTAGAGCTTTAATCAGCATGAACATTAAAATCTGATGCTATCTGAACCTGATGTGCCATATATTAAATACATTATTATCAGCCCTACTAACAACATTTAATGAGCCCAAGCCCAAAGAAGCCCAAATGATTGTGCCGTTATCCAATACATATGTGATATAGGCACATTACGCACGACAGAAAAACATAAAAGCCAATAGATGTAGCAAGCTATATATGTTCTCTTGGGTAAATAAATTAAACAAGCTTCAGTAGGCTAAACTTTTTGAGTATCAACTGTATTACTGTACTGTATTATACTGTATTTTATGGACTGGAATTATACACATCATTCAAACAATGATAAAGAATAAGAGAAAATGCAATACTGGTGCAGCACATGTTACCTATGAAGGTACAAGTATTGGCTAGCGAATTTGATTTTAATTCTGAAATACTGCATAATAGGGCTTATTTGTAAAATTAGCAGGCTGACGCATATAATACAGTTGAAGTCGGAAGTTTACATACACCTTAGCCAACTACATTTAAACTCGGTTTTTCACAATTCCTGACATTTAATCCTAGGAAAAATTCCCTGTCTTAGGTCAGTTAAGATCACCACTTATTTTAAGAATGTGAAATGTCAGAATAATAGTAGAGAGAATGATTTATTTCAGCTTGTATTTCTTTCATCGCATTCCCAGTGGGTCAGAAGTTTACATACATTCAATTAGTGTTTACATACATTCAATTAGTATTTGGTAGCATTGCCTTTAAATTGTTTAACCTGGGTCAAACGTTTCAGGTAGCCTTCCACAAGCTTCCCACAATAAGTGGGGTGAATTTTGGCCCATTCATCCTGACAGAGCTGGTGTAACTGAGTCAGGTTTGTAGGTCTCCTTGCTCACACACACTTTTTCAGTTCTGCCAACAAACGTTCTATGGGATTGAGGTCAGGGCTTTGTGATTGCCACTTCAATACCTTGACTTTGTTGTCCTTAAGCCATTTTGCCACAACTTTGGAAGTATGCTTGGGGTCATTGTCCATTTGGAAGACCCATTTTCAGCCAAGCTTTAACTGATGTCTTGAGATGTTGCTTCAATATATCCACCAAATTCTCCTCACTTATTATGCCATCTATTTTGTGAAGTGCACCAGTCCTTCCTGCAGCAAAGCACCCCCACAACATGATGCTGCCACTCCCGGGCTTCACGGATGGGATGGTGTTTTTCGGCTTGCAAGCCTCCCCCTTTTACCTCCAGATATAACAATGGTCATTATGGCCAAACAGTTCTATTTTTGTTTCATCAAACTAGAGGACATTTCTCCAAAAAGTACAATCTTTGTCCCCACGTGCAGTTGCAAACCACAGTCTTTTTTGTACTTTTGTACCTGTTTCCAGCATCTTCACAAGGTCCTTTGCTGTTGTTCTGGGATTGATTCACACTTTTCGCGCCACAGTACGTTCATCTCAAGGAGACAGAACGCGTCTCCTTCCTGAGCGGTATGACGGCTGCGGGGTCCCATGGTGTTTATACTTGCGTACTATTGTTTGTACAGATGAACGTGGTACCTTCAGGCATTTGGAAATTACTCCCAAGGATGAACCAGACTTGTGGAGGTCTACAATTTCTTTTGGCTGATTTCTTTTGATTTTCCTGTGATGTCAAGCAAAGAGGCACTGAGTTTGAAGGTAGTCCTTGAAATACATCCACAGGTACCCCTCCAATTGACTCAAATTATGTCAATTAGCCTATCAGAAGCTTCTAAAGCCATGGCATCATTTTCTGAAATTTTCCAAGCTGTTTAAAGGCACAGTCAACTTAGTGTATGTAAACTTCAGACCCACTGGAATTGTGATACAGTGAATTATAAGTGAAATAATCTGTCTGTGAACAATTGTTGGAAAATGACTTGTGTCATGCACAAAGTAGATGTCCTAACCGACTTGCCAAAACTATAGTTTGTTAACAAGAAATGTGTGAGTGGTTGAAAAACGAGTTTTGATGACTTCAACCTAAGTGTATGTAAACTTCCAACTTCAACTGTACCTTTCACAATATTTCCCCGAATGTTATTAGCCTCCTCTTTCTCTCTCTGTTGTTGCTTCATTCCTTTCTCGCTTTCAACAGTTAATTGAAATATGTTTCATTGTCCTTATCTTCATCATTCAAATGACGTCCTTGAATAATACAGGACTAGAATTAGATGCAGAAGGCTTTCACTTCTCTTCATGAAGATTGAATGGTTACGGGTCTGAATAAATAACTGCTATATCCGTGAGTTCTATTGGCTGCTGTATTTAACATTCAGCAAAAAAATAGGTTGCGTCCCTGTTCAAATTCTTTATTGATATCAGAAATGCAAGACAAAAATTATGTCTAGCAAGCTATTCTAGTCTAGCTTTTCCGTGAAAGAGAGCTCAGCCGTGCACTGATTTAAAGCAATGAAAGATATTCCAGTTATAGGCTGTTCTAAAACTCTGCAGCTGCAATAAAACATAAAACATCTTTATAATTCAAAAACAAGGTGAATGCCAGATGGAGATGGGTAAATTAGACAAGTATAAGGTCTTTATATTACTATAGCATAGGCTATGCTGCAGCAAATGTAGGCCTACATGTCACAACAACAACAAAAAGTTACCGAGATGATAGGTCTACACATGCATACATAGTGAACTGCACTCCATACTGAGATGGCCTGTCTGTTCCCACCCTGAGCGTTGATGATTCATGCAGAGGCGTTAGAGAAGACAGATTTAGACATGTAATTTAACTGTTTCATTTCACGCCATGCTGTTCATATAAATAATGTATTATAATTGACTGGTTTCAGTTATTTATCCCGGGAAAAGGACTGGTTTTGGGCAGTAAATCCTTGTAAATCCCATAACCAGACAATTGAAACATGGATTGCAGTCAAGAACTGCAATGCTGCTGGGATTTTCATGCTCAACACTTTCCCATGTGTATCAAGAATGCTTTACCACCCAAAGGACATCCAGCCAACTTGACACAACTGTGGGAAGCATCGGATTCAACATGGGCCAGCATCCCTGTGGAACACTTTCGACCCCTTGTAGAGTCCATGTAACAACGAATTGAGGCTGTTCTGAGGGAAAAAGGGAGTGCAACTCAATGTTAGGAAGGTGTTCCTAATGTTTTGTTTCCTCAGTATATGTTTAAGTATTACAAAAGAGAAGTCAACATGTGGATACAGTATATGGGAAGTTGGACAACAGGTTACTGAAACACCAGACATGTTTTTGTTTGACTCGGTGAGTGTCATATTTTTGTTAACTAACTTTTAAACTAACCCTAACCTTATCCAGTCACTAGCATGCCTGAACAACCCTGACCTTAAACTGGAGCTAGAATACTAACAGTTATCCCGCTTCCCAAATGTTCACATGATGACATTTGAGAGTGAAAATAAGAGATTTGACTTTATTGGAGATAAACATTAGTATGTAATCCAAGACAGTTAGACTGTGTATGGAATGGACATGTTGCTGTTGTAATGCGATCGCGAATAAGGGAGTCTGACAACGTTACTGCTGGTGTAAATGTCCAATGTTTACTTCACCATTAGCATTTCATACGTGGTGCATCTTGTGTCACACTTAATGATGTCCCCATACACCCCACTTATAGTGTACTAGTTCTGGTGTAACCCCCGCCCATCTTTATCCCCCTTCTTTTAATTTGAAACAACAACAATGTTCAATGTATCTCACAGGCCATTGTTCAACACCCATCTGTCTTCTTGTTTTGGAATGAACATAGTGGCCATACTTGGGATTGGGCTAGGGTTAGGCCAGAATAATGACAGTGTTAAGTATTTAATAACATATTTCTGAGGAATATGTTTCAGAATGTATTCTACAATAATGAATAAAGACAGACACGAATGTCAAGTTCAATCGCCATATTGCTATAATACCTGATGTAACAACCATATGTTTTTACATACATAGAGTCAATAATATACACTATATGTATAATACGTTGTCATGAATGTTTAGAATCTTCTGTTTTACTCTTTATATGTTGAACACAATATGGACACCGATGCACCTGCGACAGAAACGCATACAGAGACAGATAATAACCCTTTGAGTCCACACTGAGCAGTAGGCCCTGTGCTGTGTTGTTGAGTCAGGACTTTACACAATGAGAGGCCACAGATTCTTTGGGTGTTGGACAGGTATAAAAGTTAGGGCTAACACAGACAGGAATTCAGTGCAGTCACAGTGCAGTCCTGAAGAACAAACGTCATCATGATGGGCAAGGTATGAACCGGAGCATAATTTTCCCTCTGTTTCGTCTATCTATATGTGATAGACTGTTTGACATCTACAACAATTTCATAATGTCAGACATAGTTTCGGGGTAAATGTAGTTCAAGTTCAATGTTGATTTAGTTCATTATCTATTGTAGCTTCTCTCTTCATGACAGTATTACTCACAGACCCTATGTCATCCCCAGATCATCTTCTACGAGGACAAGAACTTCCAGGGTCGTTCCTATGAGACCAGCTCCGACTGCCCTGAGTTGACCTCCCACCTGAGCAGGTGCCACTCCTGCAGGGTTGAGAGCGGCAACTTCATGGTGTACGATCGCCCCAACTTCATGGGAAACCAGTACTTCATGAGGAGGGGAGAGTACTCTGACTACCAGAGTATGATGGGAATGAGGGAATGCATCAGGTCCTGTCGCATGATCCCCATGGTAGGTTGAACTATGGTAAATCTATTCTTGAAAATAAAGTATGTTTTGATGGTGGTATTCTCATACAAAATGATTTTGTTAATTTCACTGATCAATAAAGTAACTATGATGTTCTTTCCTCCTAACAGCACCGTGGAAACTTCAGGATGAGGATCTACGAGAGGGAGAACTTCGGAGGTCAGATGCACGAGATGATGGACGACTGTGACTCCATCCAGGAGCGTTACCGTATGTCAGACTGCCAGTCCTGCAACGTGATGGACGGCCACTGGCTGATGTACGAGCAGCCCCACTTCAGAGGCAGGCAGATGTACATGAGGCCTGGAGAGTACAGGAGCTTCAGGGATATGGGCATGGGAATGGGAGGCATGGGCAGCATGAGTGGCATGAGGTTCATGAGCATGAGGCGTATCATGGACAACATGTCTATGTAAATGCTCCAATGTTTAATGAAAAATGTATTTCTGTTTGGTCTCTGTGGGACGATTCACGAAAGGTTAAAAAAATAAAAAATAAAACCAAAATCTGAGTTTGAGTGATTTGTTATCAGTGACATGGTATATTTACTTTAATTTAAATACCACATAAAATGTTTTTAAAAATCATAACTATCTACTACATACTAATACAAAATATATTGTTATACAAAAAAGCAAGAAATAAAATACATACAAAGAATAAGAAAATAATATAAAGAGTGAAAAAGGAGCATTTTTGTGCTTTTGAAAAGGAACATTTTTCTTAAAAATACTTATTCGAGCGACTGAGACCTACATTTACAGAATTGTTTTTGCTGAATTTGATTTACTTCAACATAATTACATCTCTAACAATTGGTGTATAATTTAAAACATAAATTAATTTTACAAGCTAGCTAGTTTCATCACCATAAAATAGTTGCTTGCAATACTTTTATCAAAATAGTTTGTGAATTGTGACGTAGAAGTCCGTCACTGGCCGCGGGCAGCATTTGGTTCTTTAACGCGCGCACACATTCATCACTCCTCCCTGCTCCGTTATAAGATAAGTTAATAATGTGGGTCGACACACAAATTAACTTCTGTCTTAGTACATACATTTCACACTTGTCAGTGTTCATATTTAAGATAAGCAATATTTATTATACTTATCTATGTTGTGGATGAGCGCATTGTTTGTTTGCTTGTTTGTTTGTTTGTTTGTTCTGTTCCTCTCAATCTCTCTCTGTGGCTTCCGGGTATACTGGATAAGGACCCGAGCAAAGGGAATTGGGCTGATTTTGTAGTGCCTGTCCCAAATGGCTCATTAATTTAAATGTGTATATTGAAAGACACTGTCAGTAGTGATGTAATTTTGTAAATGTTATGTTGTGATATTGTTTATTAAACATGTTGCAATGTATATACTTTAGTATGTTTGTTTAGTTAAATGGAAAATGTAGGTTTGTATAGGTAAATGCTTAATTAATTCATTAGTGTTAATTGTTCTGAAGGGAGGGGCTAGCCCTACAAAAGGAGCCTCTGGAGAGGCATTTTGGATTGAGCTGTGGATGGGGTAGCATTGTTTGGTTTTTTAAAAAGAAATGTATTTTTATTTATTTTTATAGCTGGCCCATAAGGTATATGTGAATGGTATTGAAGGTCAATAAATTATTTTTTATAAATAAAATTAAAAAAGGTATATGTTTGACGGCAGTACTGTTGTTTTTGTTCCGGAATCACTTTGTAAATAAACACCCTCGCGCAGAAGAACTTTTGCGTCTCAGCCATCTTTTTATTTTGATAGAGGTTAGGTTTTCCAGTATAGCCTTCTGGCCGACTCTACGTGACATGAATAAATGGATTGTCGAGTACTATAGGAAGGCACAAGGACTACCTTAAAGGTGCAATATGCAGAAATCGCATGCAATTTCCTGGTTGCAAAAATTCTAATAGTTTGCCTAATTTCAGTGTTTTTGACAGTGTTGAAAATCATTATTCAATCTAAACCGCGGTGAAATATATTTTCTATATCCAAAATAATTGGATTTTCAGCTGTTTGAATGCTGGTGTACATGGTGTACACAAAAACGAAACTTAAGAATGGGGAGCATAGAAATAGCACATATAGAACAGATCTACCGCTTCTTAGACTTGCTTTCAATCAAAATTAAAGATCTATAAGTCACAAAAATTGCAGTTATTGCTCTTGCTAAGAAGCTATGTTTGTTTCTTTTTGACAATTTTAATTGAAAACAATCACTTGAAGTTACTTAATTGTTACCTAGAAATGATTTGATATTGAGATAAAAATGGCTGCATTGGACCTTTAATGAAGGCAAATAATTAGACATGTAATATGTCCTGAAGATTTTAACAGTTGCCTTATTTTGTTCAGAACATCAGTCACCAACCATTTGCATGTTTTGTGTTAAACTCTCAGCGGGTACACCAGCAGTGGTGAAATTGGGAGGGGGTACGTGGAAGTGGGAGTTCATAAAGTGAAAATCTCTGTTATTAGTTGTTACTGGCTGACAAGATGTCAAACAATCTTACCATAAAAATATTAACCGTTTCAACTTTAAAAGATTAGTTACCAGACTTAAATAAAATGTTATGTTGTCTATTATTCATTTTTTTCCAATCTCAACTTGATTTCCTGATTTGACATAACTTTTGATAGCATTTCAACAACGCAGGGTATTACGTTTCTATATTTCAAAGTTCCCCTGCTGCCTTTATGTTAAGAAAAGTTGTTCAAATAGCCGATGCAAAGAAAAACGTTAAGTTGCCAACAACGGAGCAGTTATGTACAGTAGCTTCAACTTCAACCAAATATACCATTATTAATCCTCAAATCAGACAATACATACAATTTTCCAACACCATCAAGTGCATAAATCTTCACCACTTTACAGTGCATTTGGAAAGTAATTCAGAAACCTTGACTTCTTCCACATTTTGTTACGTTAGAGCCTTATTCTAAAATTGAATAAATTGTTTTTCCCCTCATCAATCTACACACAATACCCCATAATGACATCACAATACCCCATAATGACATCACAATACCCCATAATGACATCACAATACCCCATAATGACATCACAATACCCCATAATGACAAAGCAAAAACTGTTTAAAGCAAAAACTGTTTTTTTATTTTTGCAAAATTATTTTAAAAAAGAATAAACTGAAATATCACATTTACATAGGGTGCATCTTTGGTTTAAGAAGTGGGGGGGCCATATTATATATACATACAGAAATTGCTCTTTGCTAAGAAGCAATTTTCGTTTCATTTTGACCATTTTAATTGAAAACAATCACAGTAAGGTACTTAATTGTTACCCAGAAATGATTTGATATTGAGATAGAAATGGCTGCATTGGGCCTCCTTAAGAGTCTATTGACGCACCCGAGAGTAACATAATTTTAAAAATCCCCATCAAAATCCATCAGTTTTAATCCTCAGCATTTTCCTATGTCGGCCTTCTGCATCTATGGTGGAAGGTGGCCGAGCTACAGCGATGTTAGTCAGACCATGGGACTTCCCTAAAATCGGTCTTCTCACGAAACGTCTGCAGCATCAGAAAAAGAGAAGACTCTCACGAACACGATGGTGTTCTCCGTTTTGCTCTACGACCCCCACAAGTGTCACGGAACTCGTCTGAAGGTAACCCAAACAAATGAATGGAGGTAGTTTGGTGCCAACAAAAATAAAGGGTGAAATACGTATGTGTATAAAAAAATAACATGCATATTTCCTGAGCTTTCTTATCTCTTAGATATAGGACAACCACTTCAAAAACGTGTTCCTTATCATTTATTTTTTTACTATTTTTTTCTATTCATGAATGTGTTATTCAATGCGCTTCTATGCACTATAGTAGTAAAGGCCAAATGTGTACCTAAAGGGGTCCTAAAATTCTAAATCAAATAGCTAAATGATCCATCCAGTTTAAAACAATTCCATATGTAATCTTAGTAAAATCCCTCCCAACGGCTTAGACTTTTAGAGGTTGAAGCAAATATAGTATAATGATTAGGCAATAACAAAAACCAAAGGCCAGAATAAAACATTCTAAAGCAGGGTTTCCAAGACTACAGAATATGTTACAGTGTTCTACGAGGGCTTAATCCTAATTTAACGCCTTAGCTTCGACTTTTACAAAAGTCATACACTGAATTGGAGTTTTGAGTAATAGATTGAGGTATGCAAGAAGAATTCAAGTTATCATTCTGCCCCAGGAAATGATGTATAGTGGTCCTGTGTGGCTCATTTGGTAGGAGCATGTCCATAGCAACGTCAGGGTTGTGGGTTCAACTGCTCCTGGGGTCACCCATGTGAAAATGCATTCTTTCACTGATGAAAGTCGCTTTGGACAGAAGTGTCTGCTGAATAGCAAATACCATGTTATAATTCATATGAACACTGCAGTGATACATATGGGGAATTCAAGCTATATTACACCTCAAATACAGAGAAAATGAGGCAGTGAACTATAGGGGAGATTATAGGTCAACTTTTATGGTTGAATGAGGGAAATATATAATTAATACATTTATAATCAGTTATAAATGTTCTGGAAATTTCATTTTCATTAAGAGTGACTATTTAAAGACACTGTAATATGTATCTATTAATATCATATCCATCAAACTATGTGATTGTTATCTATTTTCTTAACTCATTTGTTTGCATCTATACACAGTAGTTAACTGGCATGTGAAACCAAAATGAAAGCTGTTGGTATAGATTTATGGATTATGTCACGGCTATAGCATTAAAAATGAACTCAAGCAAAAGAACACTTTTACTGAACATGTTTCACTAAATACCTGGTGTGTTTTGAAATGTGTAAAACAGACTATTGTATACTGCTTTGAAAAGCTCAGTTGTATTGACTTCTAAATGGAAAAACCCATTCTAAAGTCTTCTAGGGACCCAGTCACATGGAAATGTAGGGAAAGCACTTCAGCACTCTACAGGCCTCTATACTGTGTTGCTGGGTCAGGGGTTTACACAATGGGACACACAGATTCTTTGGGTTAGGTCAGGTATAAAAGTAAGTGTTAAAACAGGCAGGACACCAGTGAAGCAGCAGCACAGCTCAAAGAAACAACCGCAACCATGATGGGCAAGGTAGGCAGAGTGTTTCATCCTATCATTTTAAATTGTACATTTAATGCTTGACTAATGGCTGGTTAAGGAAATCATAATTGCAATAGCTTTCAAAATATTTATTTGCTAATAATATTTCCATGTATTTTATTGTTGTGTTTTCAGATCATCTTCTACGAGGACAAGAACTTCCAGGGTCGTTCCTATGAGACCAGCCAGGACTGCCCCGACATGTCCTCCTACCTGAGCAGGTGCCACTCCTGCAGGGTTGAGAGCGGCAACTTCATGGTGTACGATCGCCCCAACTACATGGGAAACCAGTACTTCATGAGGAGGGGAGAGTACTCTGACTACCAGAGTATGATGGGAATGAATGACTGCATCAGGTCCAGCCGCATGATCCCCATGGTTGGTTGAAAATATGTTGTCTTAAAATAGAATAATCTTGTTATTGAAAATAAAACTCTCCTATTACACAAGTTTAACATATAATTTCTCTGATCAATGAAACCTGTTTTTTCCTCCTAACAGCACCGTGGAAACTTCAGGATGAGGATCTACGAGAGGGAGAACTTCGGAGGTCAGATGCACGAGATGAGCGAGGACTGTGACTCCATCCAGGAGCGTTACCGTATGTCAGACTGCCAGTCCTGCAACGTGATGGACGGCCACTGGCTGATGTACGAGCAGCCCCACTTCAGAGGCAGGCAGATGTACATGAGGCCTGGAGAGTACAGGAGCTTCAGGGATATGGGCATGGGAATGGGAGGCATGGGCAGCATGAGTGGCATGAGGTTCATGAGCATGAGGCGTATCATGGACAACATGTCTATGTAAATGCCTCAAATGTTGTATGAACATTGTTGATTAAATTGTTTTCAAATTTTAGAACTGCTAAATTGTCTTCTTTTGTGATTATTACATTCAGAGCACTCCATGTTTAAGCCTTTCACTATGTCACTCCCTACATCTTTAACATTTCAAAGTTTATGTGTACTGTAGACATGAATGTGTACAATAGATGAATGCTGGATGTAAAATAATATCCAGTGATATCTCAGATCTTTACATGCTATTTTGCGATGCACAATTTTAAGGATTTTCAAAGAAACTTTCAAAATCAAAATAACAGACTCATCTAAAACAATGATTATAGGGTGAGAGGAACATTAGCCACAATTCATTTACATTTGTTTACAAAATCGTATATCTATGAAATCAGTCAAGGTGTTATTACACATATCGCAAACAAGTATAAAAGTTGTAAGTACTATGTATCAATGTGTCGCTACAGTGCCTAGTGAAAGTCTACACATCCCTTGCAAAGCCTTATAATGTAATCCAAAAATATAATTATATTAGATGTTTGTCCTACTGAAGTACACAACCTACTCCACATGTTCAAAGTAATACAAAAATTATAGAATATTTTCCAAATGAATTCCAAATGAATTGTTGTATTTTATTTTGTATTAGGAACATTTTCTATAGTTTTTCTTTCATTTTGAAAAAGAGAAGGTTGTGTAGATCGGTAGGAAAAATATCAAATGCATGTATTTAGCTACACATTTAGGTACACATTTAGGTGCAGTAGGTACAGTACACATTAGGTACACATGTATGTACAGTACACATTTAGGTGCACATTTAGGTACAATACACATTTACAGTAGGTACAGTACACATTAGGTACACATGTATGTACAGTACACATTAGGTCCACATGTAGGTACAATACACAGTTAGGTTCACATTTAGGTACACATTTAGGTACAATACACATTTGGGTACACACTTAGGTACAGTACACATTTAGGTACACAATTAGGTACAGTACACAATTAGGTACAGTACACATTTAGGTACACAATTAGGTACAGTACACATTTAGGTACACACTTAGGTACAGTACACATTTAGGTACACAATTAGGTACAGTACACAATTAGGTACAGTACACAATTAGGTACAGTACACATTTAGGTACACAATTAGGTACAGTACACATTTAGGTACACACTTAGGTACAGTACACATTTAGGTACACAATTAGGTACAGTACACATTTAGGTACACAATTAGGTACAGTACACATTTAGGTACACACTTAGGTACAGTACACATTTAGGTACACACTTAGGTACAGTACACATTTAGGTACACAATTAGGTACAGTACACATTTAGGTACACAATTAGGTACAGTACACATTTAGGTACACAATTAGGTACAGTACACAATTAGGTACAGTACACAATTAGGTACACATTAGGGTACAGTACATTTAGGTACACAATTAGGTACAGTACACATGTAGGTACACAATTAGGTACAGTACACATTTAGGTACACAATTAGGTACAGTACACATTTAGGTTTAGGTACAGTACACATTTAGGTACAGTAGGTACATTTAGGTACAGTACACATTTAGGTACACAATTAGGTACAATACACATTTGGGTACACACTTAGGTACAGTACACATTTAGGTACACAATTAGGTACAGTACACAATTAGGTACAGTACACATTTAGGTACACAATTAGGTACAGTACACATTTAGATACACACTTAGGTACAGTACACATTTAGGTACACAATTAGGTACAGTACACAATTAGGTACAGTACACAATTAGGTACAGTACACATTTAGGTACAGTACACATTTAGGTACACAATTAGGTACAGTACACATTTAGGTACACACTTAGGTACAGTACACATTTAGGTACACAATTAGGTACAGTACACATTTAGGTACACAATTAGGTACAGTACACATTTAGGTACACAATTAGGTACAGTACACAATTAGGTACAGTACACATTTAGGTACACAATTAGGTACAGTACACATTTAGGTACACAATTAGGTACAGTACACATTTAGGTACACACTTAGGTACAGTACACATTTAGGTACACACTTAGGTACAGTACACATTTAGGTACACAATTAGGTACAGTACACATTTAGGTACACAATTAGGTACAGTACACATTTAGGTACACAATTAGGTACAGTACACAATTAGGTACAGTACACAATTAGGTACAGTACACATTTAGGTACACAATTAGGTACAGTACACATTTAGGTACACAATTAGGTACAGTACACATTTAGGTACACAATTAGGTACAGTACACATTTAGGTACACAATTAGGTACAGTACATTTAGTACACATTAGGTACAGTACACATTTAGGTACACAATTAGGTACAGTACACATTTAGGTACACACTTAGGTACAGTACACATTTAGGTACACACTTAGGTACAGTACACATTTAGGTACACAATTAGGTACAGTACACATTTAGGTACACAATTAGGTACAGTACACATTTAGGTACACATTTAGGTACACTTCTATTTTTATTTTATTTATTTCACCTTTATTTAACCAGATAGGCTAGTTGAGAACAAGTTCTCATTTACAACTGCGACCTGGCCAAGAAAAAGCAAAGCAGTGCAACACAAACAACAACACAGAGTTACACATGGAATAAACAAACATACAGTCAATAATACAATAGAAAAAGTATATATATAGTGTGTGCAAATGAGGTAGGATAACGGCAGTAAGGCAATAAATAGGCCAGAGTGGCGAAATAATTACAATATAGCAATTAAACACTGGAATGGTAGATGTGCAGAAGATGAGTGTACAAGTAGAGGTACTGGGGTGCAAAGGAGCAAGATAACAGTATGGGGATGACGTAGTTGGATGGGCTAATTACAGGTGGGCTATGTACAGGTGCAGTGATCTGTTAGCTGCTCTGACAGCTGGTGCTTAAAGCTAGTGAGGGAGATATTAGTCTCCAGCTTCAGAGATTTTTGCAGTTCGTTCCAGTCATTGGCAGCAGGGAACTGGAAGGAAAGGCAGCTGAAGGAGGAATTTTGATTTGGGGGTGACCAGTGAAGTATACTTGCTGGAGCGCGTGCTATGGGTGGGTGCTGCTATGGTGACCAGGGAGATAAGGCAGGGCTTTACCTAGCAGAGACTTGTAGATGACCTGGAGCCAGTGGGTTTGGCGACGAATATGAAGCGAGGGCCAGCCAACGAGAGCATACAGGTCGCAGTGGTGGGAAGTATATGGGACTTTGGTGACAAAACGGATGGCACTGTGATAGACTGCATCGAATTTGTTGAGTAGAGTGTTGGAGGCTATTTTGTAAATGACATTGCCGAAGTCAAGGATCGGTAGGATGGTAGGATGGTATGTTTGGGAGCATGAGTGAAGGATGCTTTGTTGCCAAATAGGAAGCCGATTCTAGATTTAATTTTGGATTGGAGATGCTTAATCTGAGTCTGGAAGGAGAGTTTACAGTCTAACCAGACACCTAGGTATTTGTAGTCAGAACCGTCCAGAGTAGTGATGCTGGACGGGAGGGCAGGTGTGGGCAGCGATCGGTTGAAAAGCATGCATTCAGTTTTACTTGCATTTAAGAGCAGTTGGAGGCCACGGAAGGAGTGTTGTATGGCATTGAAGCTCGTCTGGAGGTTAGTTAACAGAGTGTCCAAAGAAGGGCCAGAAGTATGCAGAATGGTGTCGTCTGCGTAGAGGTGGAACAGAGAGTCACCAGCAGCAAGAGCAACATCATTGATGTATACAGAGAAGAGAGTCGGCCCGAGGATTGAACCATGTGGCACCAGAGGTAGGCACACACTGGGAGACTGCCAGAGGTCCGGACAACAGGCCCTCTGATTTGACACACTGACCTGTCTGAGAAGTAGTTGGTGAACCAGGCGAGGCACTCATTTGAGAAACCAAGGCTGTTGAGTCTGCCGATAAGAATGTGGTGATTGACAGCGTCGAAAGCCTCGGCCAGGTTGATGAATACAGCTGCACATTATTGTCTCTTATCGATGGCGATTATGATATCGTTTAGGATCTTGAGCGTGGCTGAGGTGCACCCATGACCAGCTCGGAAACCAGATTGCATAGCGGAGAAGGTACGTTGGGATTCGAAATGGTCGGTGATCTGTTTGTTAACTTGGCTTTCGAAGACCTTAGAAAGGCATGGTAGGATAGATATAGGTCTGTAGCAGTTTGGGTCTAGAGTGTCTCCTCATTGAAGAGGGGGATGACCGCGGCAGCTTTCCAATCTTTGGGGATCTCAGACATTACGATAGAGAGGTTGAACAGGCTAGTAATAGGGGTTGCAACAATTTCAGCGGTTAATTTTAAAAAGAGAGGGTCCAGATTGTCTAGCCCGGCTGATTTGTAGGGTCCAGATTTTGCAACTCTTTCAGAACATCAGCTATCTGAATTTGGGTGAAGGAGAAATAGGGGAGGCTTGGGCAAGTTGCTGTAGGTAAACATTTATGTAAAGCACAAATTTAGGTACAGTACACTACATATTTAGGTACAAATGTAGGTACTGTACACAGTAAGGTACATATGTAGGTACACATTTAGGTACACATTGTTACATAGTACTTATTTTCTTCTACTTTTATACTTACTTTTGTAGATATTAGATAAGGAAACAAATGCTAATTAATTGTGGCTCACATTCCCCTCACCCTATATTTATTGTTTTCGATAACTGTTACCTTGATTTTGAAAGTTTGTTTATTTGAAAATCCTTAAAATTGTGCACTGCAAAATAGCATGGCAGGATCGAGTAATATGTTCGAAATTAAAGATCTGAGATATCACTGGATATTATTTTACATCTAGCCTACAGTACATTAGGCTCCCAAGTGGCGCAGCGGTTTAAGGCAATGCATCTCAATGCTTGAGGTGTCACTGCAGACACTCCGGTTCGATTCCAGGCTGCATTACATCCGGACGTGATTGTGAGTCCCATAGGGTGGCGCACAATTGGTTTGGCAGGTGTAGGCCGTCATTGTAAATAAGAATTTGTTCTTAACTGACTTGCCTAATTAAATAAAGTTTTTTTTTTTTTTAATCTACTGTACAGAATCATATCTACACAGAAACTTTGAAATGTTAAAGATGTGGGGAGTGAAATAGTGAAACGCTCAAATATGAAGTGCTCTGACTAAAAGCATCACAAACAGAAGACAATTTAGCAGTTCTAAAATTGGAACAAATTTAATCAACAATTTTCATACATTGGAGCATTTACATAGACATGTTGTCCATGATACGCCTCATGCTCATGAACCTCATGCCACTCGTGCCGCCCATGCCTCCCATTCCCATGCCCATATCCCTGAAGCTCCTGTACTCTCCAGGCCTCATGTACATCTGCCTGCCTCTGAAGTGGGGCTGCTCGTACATCAGCCAGTGGCCGTCCATCACGTTGCAGGACTGGCAGTCTGACATACGGTAACGCTCCTGGATGGAGTCACAGTCGTCCATCATCTCGTGCATCTGACCTCCGAAGTTCTCCCTCTCGTAGATCCTCATCCTGAAGTTTCCACGGTGCTGTTAGGAGGAAAGAACAGGTTTCCTTGTTCAGATAAATTATTTATAAACGTGTGTGATATGAGAGATTTCTATTCAATGACAAGATTATTCTAGTTTAAGATTAAATATCTCAACCTACCATGGGGATCATGCGGCAGGACCTGAAACCATCGCCCATTCCCATCATACTCTGGTAGTCAGAGTACTCTCCCCTCTTCATGAAGTACTGGTTTCCCATGTAGTTGGGGCGCTCGTACATCATGAAGCATCCACTCTGGACCCTGCAAGATTGGCACCTGCTCATGTAGGAGGAAATGTCGGGGCAGTCGGAGCTGCACTCATAAGAGCGGCCCTGGAAGTTTCTGTCCTCGTAGAAGGTGGCCTGAAAATAAAATAGAATCATTTCTTGAAATTAAACAATTGTACAAAACAAACATTTTAGATACATTTGCGATTCTATTCAGTCACAATGGTAACCAGGTTATCGGGATAAGTACAACTATCATGTTGTAGTTTAGGGTGCTAGAGCATTACAGCCCTTTTGTTGAACAATCTATGAAAATGAAAGAATAAGTTTAAAAAATAAACTTCCCCGTGCTTACCCTGCCCATGTTCATGCTGGTGTTGGACATGTTTGCTCACTGTACTGCTGGTTGCTGCTCCTGAACTGACTTCCTACCAGGTTTAACCCTTTCTTTTATACCTGACCAAACCTAAAGAATCCCTAGCTCCATTGTTCAAACCCCTGACCCAGCACCATGCTATAGAGGCCTATTGAGGCCACTGAGGTGACGTCCACATTTCCAGGGACTGGATCCCTCACTGTCTTTAGAAAGGCTGCTTCTCAATTGGCTGTTTCTCAAACAAAGTAACATAAAGACTTTTGAGAGTAGCTAGTAACAGCCTTGAAATGGAAGGTTCTCCATACATTGAGCATTACTTAAAAAAAAAAAGATTGCACACAATTTAAGACATTTAAAAGAAATCACACATATTGACTTAAATGGGAAATCTACAGTTGAAACAATAACAAAGCACACCCCACCTCTGTTTTGGTAAAAAGCTGAAAGATGTGGCTGGAGAAATGTAATCACTCTCAGATTCATAGACAGAGCTCTGGATTTAAGAACTGACTATCCAATATATGATCATTACGGCTTTAAACATGTTTGGAGGCTATACAGCATTTGTTCACATGTATAATATTTACAAGCATTGGATTCAAACAAGCTCATATTGTGGATTCTGATGGGGTACAACAGTTAAACTAAGGTCATGATGCATTTATAAGTTATATTCTTCAAGAATCAATA
Source organism: Oncorhynchus tshawytscha (assembly GCF_018296145.1). NCBI lineage: Eukaryota > Metazoa > Chordata > Actinopteri > Salmoniformes > Salmonidae > Oncorhynchus > Oncorhynchus tshawytscha. The sequence goes on from NC_056454.1 coordinate 38,908,136, forward strand.
TATATTTTGTTCAAAGTGGCTTAACGTAGACCGACATTCCTACTCATTGAAATGACGTGGAAACAACATTGATTCAACCAGTGTGTGCCTAGTAGGTAACCAGTGTGTGCCTAGTGGGTAACCAGTGTGTGCCTAGTGGGTAACCAGTGTGTGCCTAGTGGGTAACCAGTGTGTGCCTAGTGGGTAACCAGTGTGTGCCTAGTGGGTAACCAGTGTGTGCCTAGTGGGTAACCAGTGTGTGCCTAGTGGGTAACCAGTGTGTGCCTAGTGGGTAACCAGTGTGTGCCTAGTGGGTAACCAGTGTGTGCCTAGTGGGTAACCAGTGTGTGCCTAGTAGGTAACCAGTGTGTGCCTAGTAGGTAACCAGTGTGTGCCTAGTGGGTAACCAGTGTGTGCCTAGTGGTTAACCAGTGTGTGCCTAGTGGGTAACCAGTGTGTGCCTAGTGGGTAACCAGTGTGTGCCTAGTGGGTAACCAGTGTGTGCCTAGTGGGTACCCAGTGTGTGCCTAGTGGGTAACCAGTGTGTGCCTAGTGGGTAACCAGTGTGTGCCTAGTGGGTAACCAGTGTGTGCCTAGTGGGTAACCAGTGTGTGCCTAGTGGGTAACCAGTGTGTGCCTAGTGGGTAACCAGTGTGTGCCTAGTAGGTAACCAGTGTGTGCCTAGTGGGTAACCAGTGTGTGCCTAGTAGGTAACCAGTGTGTGCCTAGTAGGTAACCAGTGTGTGCCTAGTAGGTAACCAGTGTGTGCCTAGTGGGTAACCAGTGTGTTCCTAGTGGGTAACCAGTGTGTGCCTAGTGGGTAACCAGTGTGTTCCTAGTGGGTAACCAGTGTGTGCCTAGTGGGTAACCAGTGAATACATCATTAAAAGTGAGTTGTTACTTAACTATCCTTTATAGTTGATAACTGTGATACTAAATACATTTGTATAAAACTTACAATTGTATTATGTATTTCTAAATCAAATACATCAGTAATGTATTAATTTGTTAATTAAATAGATTGAATGTTAATTAAATAGATTTAAAATACCCAATGCAGCCGTTTTTGTCTCAATATCAAATCATTTCTGGGTAACAATTAAGTACTTTACTGTGAAGCATGGTGGTGGCAGCATCATGCTGTTGGGATGCTATCCTGCGGCAGGGACTGGGAGACCAGTCAGTATCGAGGTGAAGATTTATTTATTTATTTTTATTTTACCTTTATTTAACCAGGTAGGCAAGTTGAGAACAAGTTCTCATTTACAATTGCGACCTGGCCAAGATAAAGCAAAGCAGTTCGACAGATACAACGACACAGAGTTACACATGGAGTAAAACAAACATACAGTCAATAATACAATATAAACAAGTCTATATACAATGTGAGCAAATGAGGTGAGAAGGGAGGTAAAGGCAAAAAAGGCCATGGTGGCAAAGTAAATACAATATAGCAAGTAAAACACTGGAATGGTAGTTTTGCAATGGAAGAATGTGCAAAGTAGAAATAAAAATAATGGGGTGCAAAGGAGCAACATAAATAAATAAATTAAAATTAAATACAGTTGGGAAAGAGGTAGTTGTTTGGGCTAAATTATAGGTGGGCTATGTACAGGTGCGGTAATCTGTGAGCTGCTCTGACAGTTGGTGCTTAAAGCTAGTGAGGGAGATAAGTGTTTCCAGTTTCAGAGATTTTTGTAGTTCGTTCCAGTCATTGGCAGCAGAGAACTGGAAGGAGAGGCGGCCAAAGAAATAATTGGTTTTGCGGGTGACTAGAGAGATATACCTGCTGGAGCGTGTGCTACAGGTGGGAGATGCTATGGTGACCAGCGAGCTGAGATAAGGGGGACTTTACCTAGCAGGGTCTTGTAGATGACATGGAGCCAGTGGGTTTGGCGACGAGTATGAAGCGAGGGCCAGCCAACGAGAGCGTACAGGTCGCAATGGTGGGTAGTATATGGGGCTTTGGTGACAAAACGGATTGCACTGTGATAGACTGCATCCAATTTGTTGAGTAGGGTATTGGAGGCTATTTTGTAAATGACATCGCCAAAGTCGAGGATCGGTAGGATGGTCAGTTTTACAAGGGTATGTTTGGCAGCATGAGTGAAGGATGCTTTGTTGCGAAATAGGAAGCCAATTCTAGATTTAACTTTGGATTGGAGATGTTTGATATGGGTCTGGAAGGAGAGTTTACAGTCTAACCAGACACCTAAGTATTTGTAGTTGTCCACGTATTCTAAGTCAGAGCCATCCAGAGTAGTGATGTTGGACAAGCGGGTAGGTGCAGGTAGCGATCGGTTGAAGAGCATGCATTTAGTTTTACTTGTATTTAAGAGCAATTGGAGGCCACGGAAGGAGAGTTGTATGGCATTGAAGCTTGCCTGGAGGGTTGTTAACACAGTGTCCAAAGAAGGGCCGGAAGTATACAGAATGGTGTCGTCTGCGTAGAGGTGGATCAGAGACTCACCAGCAGCAAGAGCGACCTCATTGATGTATACAGAGAAGAGAGTCGGTCCAAGAATTGAACCCTGTGGCCCCCCATAGAGACTGCCAGAGGTCCGGACAGCAGACCCTCCGATTTGACACACTGAACTCTATCAGAGAAGTAGTAGATGAATGGAGCAAAGTATAGCAAGATCCTTGATGAAAACCTGCTCCAGAGTGCTCAGGACCTCAAACTGTGGCAAAGGTTCACCTTCCAACAAGACAACGACCCTGAGCTCACAAACAAGACAATGCAGGAGTGGCTTCGCGACAAGTCTCTGAATGTCCTTGAGTGATCCACCCAAAGCCCTGACTTGAACCCGATTGAAAATCTCTGGAGAGACCTGAAACTAGCTCTGCTGCAACACTCCCCATCCAACCTGACAGAGCTGGAGAGGATCTTCAGAGAAGAGGTGTGCCAAGAAGACTTGAGACTTTAATCACTGCCAAAGGTGCTTCAACAAAGTACGGAGTAAAGGGTCTGAATACTTATGTAAATGTGATATTTCTGTTTTTTATTTTTTTTAAATATGCAAAAAATTCTAAAAAACGTTTTTTGCTTCATCATTGTGGGGTATTGTGTGTAGATTGACGAGGGTATGTTTTTTTATTAAGGCTGTGGGATAAAAAAACGAGGAAAAAGTCAAGGGGTCTGAATACCTTCCCAATGGACTGTACAAATAACAGGAAATTGGCAACACCAAAAAAATGCAGGACGTAACATATCATACTAAATATATTATGAAATGTAATATGTGAAGAGATATCTGATATATTCAAATGTATGTTTTTTTATTTTAAGAAACATTCAACATAGTGTGCTAAAAGCCTTATATTTTACATCTGGGAACTTTTATTTGAATACTTTTTTGAGATATCTTCAGAATTACAGACAATGCATCATTGACGTTATTAAGGTGACTTTGTGCTACTTAATTATGCTATTTTAAAAATGAAGGAAGGATAAGCAAGCATACACAATCTGCCAAGTCACTGAACAAATGTAGCTGATTTACTATACTTCCGAGGGACTCACTGCACAACCCCATAGTTAACAATCACAACCCCGAGAGAAGCTCGGAGAAGCTGTGGGAGGAGCCAGAACTAATTTGTTTGCTGAGTCACAAGGTGTACCCAGAGCCACTTTATAGCATTAGATGGATTTTACATTTATGTAATTTAGCAGACATTCTTATTCAGAGCCATTTACAGGAGCAATTGGGGTTAAGTGCATTGCTCAAGAGCACATTGACAGATTTTTCACCTAGTCAGAGCAGAGATTTGAATTTCTGACCTTTCTGTTGCTGGCCCGACACTCTTAACCACTAGGCTACCTGCTTCCTCACGGTTTACCCAGTATCGTGGGTAACAGCAAACACAGGAAATACAGAGGCAAACAGTTTGTCCAACTGTTCTCATTTAAAGGTGACCAAAATACACACCTTGTAGTTTAATTTCCAGTGTTCAATGTGCTTCATAACAAGCCAGACAAAGTTGTTTTCTAGCTAGCTAGTCTGGTAACATTTTCTATCAGATAGCTACAGTATCAAACGTTAGCTATCATAGCACCATTCTTTGAAGTTCAGGATTAGATTCAATCTTGAGGAACCCTGTCTACAGTGAAACAGAGAGATCTGTTGGTGTAGAGAGCTCTGTTTATTTACTTAGATATTCACTGCGTGTACAAAACAAGAACACCTTCTTTATATTGAATGTATGTATATAGAGCAGAGGCCGAAAAAGTCTTCAAAGATTCTGACAGCAAGCAGGACTAAAATGTTAACAGTGACATCAGCTTTAGGGAGCAGTAATTTGGTGGTCAATAATGGTTGCAATTGAAATAAGCTGTGCAGGGGATTTTAGCACATATTTATGGTTTAAGGAGAGATCAACTGGTGATAATCTAATGGCCATCGATGGTTACAATAGGACCTGAGGGATCCAGTCCCTGGAAATGTGGACGTCACCTCAGTGGCCTCAATAGGCCTCTATAGCATGGTGCTGGGTCAGGGGTTTGAACAATGGAGCTAGGGATTCTTTAGGTTTGGTCAGGTATAAAAGAAAGGGTTAAACCTGGTAGGAAGTCAGTTCAGGAGCAGCAACCAGCAGTACAGTGAGCAAACATGTCCAACACCAGCATGAACATGGGCAGGGTAAGCACGGGGAAGTTTATTTTTTAAACTTATTCTTTCATTTTCATAGATTGTTCAACAAAAGGGCTGTAATGCTCTAGCACCCTAAACTACAACATGATAGTTGTACTTATCCCGATAACCTGGTTACCATTGTGACTGAATAGAATCGCAAATGTATCTAAAATGTTTGTTTTGTACAATTGTTTAATTTCAAGAAATGATTCTATTTTATTTTCAGGCCACCTTCTACGAGGACAGAAACTTCCAGGGCCGCTCTTATGAGTGCAGCTCCGACTGCCCCGACATTTCCTCCTACATGAGCAGGTGCCAATCCTGCAGGATCCAGAGTGGATGCTTCATGGTGTACGAGCGCCCCAACTACATGGGAAACCAGTACTTCATGAAGAGGGGAGAGTACTCTGACTACCAGAGTATGATGGGAATGAGCGATGGTTTCAGGTCCTGTCGCATGATCCCCATGGTAGGTTGAACATAGATTAATCTTTGAAAATAAAGTATGTTTTGATGGTGGTATTCTCATACAAAATGAGTTTGTTAATAATTGCACTGATCAATAAAATAACTATGATGTTCTTTCCTCCTAACAGCACCGTGGAAACTACAAGATGAGGATCTATGAGAGGGAGAACTTCGGAGGTCAGATGCACGAGATGATGGACGACTGTGACTCCATCCAGGAGCGTTACCGTATGTCAGACTGCCAGTCCTGCAACGTGATGGACGGCCACTGGCTGATGTACGAGCAGCCCCACTTCAGAGGCAGGCAGATGTACATGAGGCCTGGAGAGTACAGGAGCTTCAGAGAGATGGGCATGAGTGGCATGAGGTTCATGAGCATGAGGCGTATCACTGATATGTGTTAGATATCTTATATTGACCAAATAAAAGTGATTAGTAATCTGTAACATTTGAGTGTGCTACATTATTTCAATATTTTAGTATTGGGGCACAGCGTAAGCGGTATTAGGTTCATGAGCATGATGTGTATCATTGACTCATGCTACTATATACTATAAACCATTAAATATATTGTTTGCTACTATACATAAACCATTGAATAAAATAATTCACAAACCTATTTAAGTGATTTTAAGCCCTTTTTCTACTTACTCAGAGTCAGATGAACTCAAATCAAATCAAATGAACTGACTAATCTCGCATGCCAGCTGTTCCGGTAGACTTCCAGTCATAGCAATAACGCTAGTTCAACTACCATAGACATAAACATTTCATCCATCAGTTCATTTGACTCTGGGTAAGTAGAAAAGGTCTTTAATTGCCAAAGTCTCACACGATCCCTTTAATGTATCCCTTTTTAAGTGTGACAACAAATGTACCTACTGATTAATAAATGTAATATAATGTACTGTACTGCATGTTGTATCATGTTAGCCTAATTGGTCTCAGCTATATGACAATTATTGCAGGTGTGTGAACAAGAAATCAAATCTAATAACATTTGGTTTGATTTTATTTCTTGTTCACACACCTGCAATTATTGTCATGTAGCTGAGACCAATTATGCTAACATGATACAACATGCAGTACAGTATCTAGTGGATCATTGGCAATATGATTAGCTGAACAGCTTCATTGACTCGCAAATACGTTTGGGTAACACTTTATTTGAAGAGTGCCTACAAAAGGTCTTCATCATATTACATTTATTAAGCGTACATAACAGACAACGTTTTGAATAGAAATATACATACTGATATACAAGATTTTAGCATCAAAACAGAATTTTCCAAGGGACATTAAAGGCCACGTGGCTGGCCGCTCTTTGGAAACCATTCCACACAGTTGCTCACTGAGCAACAACTAATCATTATTGTTTTGAAAAGACATAGTCAATCGTTCAATAATATTATTATTATTTTAGAAAAAAAAAAATCTTTAATTTACAATCTGTAGAAGCTATTGAGAATAGAAATGTTCAGGACTTTTGTGAAGCATCACAGCACAGTTGAAAAATACATGGCAAATAGAAATCCAAAATGGATGGTGTTGAGAGACAGATGGGAGGGGTTGAATGAAGCTGAAGGGTGGGACTAATAACAACAAGATAACAAATGTCTGTATACGGGGTCTGTATAATGTATATATGTACAAAACCTTTGTGAAAAAGCACAGTTACAAATAGAAATCAAACTGGATGAACATCAGAAATTGAGGAAGGCCAGGACTAAAAACAAACAAAATATAACTATTGTAAAATAGACCGTCTGTAAAATGTGTATAGCATGTATAAACTGAAAGAAGAAGTCTACTGTAAGTGTTAGTGTTTAGTAGTTTACTCCAATTGGGGGAGGGGTGTAAGTGTTAGTGTTTATTAGTTTACTCCAGTTGGGGGAGGGGTGTAAGTGTTAGTGTTTATTAGTTTACTCCAATTGGGGGAGGGGTGTAAGTGTTAGTGTTTATTAGTTTACTCCAATTGGGGGAGGGGGGGAGTGGGGTGTAAGTGTTAGTGTTTATTAGTTTACTCCAATTGGGGGAGGGGTGGTAGGGTTAGTGTTTATTAGTTTACTCCAATTGGGGGAGGGGTGTAAGTGTTAGTGTTTATTAGTTTACTCCAATTGGGGGAGGGGTGGTAGGGTTTGTGTTTATTAGTTTACTCCAATTGGGGGAGGGGTGGTAGGGTTAGTGTTTATTAGTTTACTCCAATTGGGGGAGGGGTGTAAGTGTTAGTGTTTATTAGTTTACTCCAATTGGGGGAGGGGTGTAAGTGTTAGTGTTTATTAGTTTACTCCAATTGGGGGAGGGGTGTAAGTGTTAGTGTTTATTAGTTTACTCCAATTGGGGGAGGGGTGGTAGGGTTAGTGTTTATTAGTTTACTCCAATTGGGGGAGGGGTGTAAGTGTTAGTGTTTATTAGTTTACTCCAATTGGGGGAGGGGTGGTAGGGTTTGTGTTTATTAGTTTACTCCAATTGGGGGAGGGGTGGTAGGGTTAGTGTTTATTAGTTTACTCCAATTGGGGGAGGGGTGTAAGTGTTAGTGTTTATTAGTTTACTCCAATTGGGGGAGGGGTGTAAGTGTTAGTGTTTATTAGTTTACTCCAATTGGGGGAGGGGTGTAAGTGTTAGTGTTTATTAGTTTACTCCAATTGGGGGAGGGGTGGTAGGGTTAGTGTTTATTAGTTTACTCCAATTGGGGGAGGGGTGGTAGGGTTAGTGTTTATTAGTTTACTCCAATTGGGGGAGGGGTGGTAGGGTTTGCGGTTAATAAAAAAGGTATATTCTAAAAAAAAAGTGTGTATGTGTATGTATATGTATATGCAGTAGAAGTCAGAAGATTACATACACTTAGGTTGGAGTCATTAAAACTAGTTTTTAGACCACTCCACAACTTCCAGAAAATGATGTCATGGCTTTAGAAGCATCCAAGAGGCTAATTGACATCAGAAGACAATTCAGTCAATTGGAGGCGTACCTGTGGATGTATTTCAACGCCTACCTTCAAACTCAGCGCCTCTTTGCTTGACATCATGGGAAAATCAAAAGAAATCAGCCAAGACCTCAGAAAAAAATTGTAGACCTCGACAAGTCTGGCTCATCCTTGGGAGCAATTTCCAAACACCTGAAGGTACCACGTTCATCTGTACAAACATTAGTATGCAAGTATAAACACCATGGGACCACGCAGCCGTCATACCACTCAGGAAGGAGACGCATTCTGTCTCCTAGAGATGAACGTTCTTTGGTGCAAAAAGTGCAAATCAATCCCAGAACAACAGCAAAGGACCTTGTGAAGATGCTGGAGGAAACAGGTACAAAAGTATCTATATCCACAGTAAAAACGAGTCCTATATCGACATAACCTGAAAGGCCGCTGAGCAAGGAAGAAGCCACTGCTCCAAAACCCCCATAAAAAAGCCAGACTGTGGTTTGCAACTGCACATGGGGACAAAGATCGTACTTTTTGGAGAAATGTCCTCTGGTCTGATGAAGCAAAAATAGAACTGTTTGGCCATAATGACCATAATGTTTGGAGGAAAAAGGGGAAGCTTGCAAGCTGAAGAACACCATTCCAACCATGAAGCACGGGGGTGGCAGCATCATGTTGTGGGGGTGCTTTGCTGCAGGAGGGACTGGTGCACTTCACAAAATAGATGGCTTCATGAGGAGGATTATGTGGATATATTGAAGCAACATCTCAAGACAACAGTCAGGAAGTTAAAGCTTGGTCGCAAATGGGCTTCCGAATGGACAATGACCCCAAGCATACTTCCAAAGTTGTGGCAAAATGACTTAAGGACAACAAAGTCAAGCTATTGGAGCCATCACAAAGCCCTGCCCTCAATCCTATAGAAAATGTGTGGACAGAACTGAAAAAACGTGTGCGAGCAAGGAGGCCTACTGAACTAACTCAGTTACACCAGCTCTGTCAGGAGGAATGGGCCAAAATTCATCCAACTTATTGTGGGAAGCTTGTGGAAGGCTACCCGAAACATTTGACCTAAGTTAAAAACTATTTAAAGGCAATGCTACCAAATACTAATTGAATGTATGTAAACGTCTGACCCACTGGGAATGTGATGAAAGAAATACAAGCTGAAATAAATCGTTCTCTCTACTATTATTCTGACATTTCACATTCTTAAAATAAAGTGGTGATTCTAACTGACCTAAAACAGGGATTTTTCCTAGGATTAAATGTCAGAAATTGTTAAAAACTGAGTTTAAATGTATTTGGCTAAGGTGTATGTAAACTTCCGACTTCAACTGTTTGTGGGTATGTGTATGTGTATGTATGTATGTACAGTGCCTTGCGAAAGTATTCGGCCCCCTTGAACTATGCGACCTTTTGCCACATTTCAGGCTTCAAACATAAAGATATAAAACTGTATTTTTTTGTGAAGAATCAACAACAAGTGGGACACAATCATGAAGTGGAACGACATTTATTGGATATTTCAAACTTTTTTAACAAATCAAAAACTGAAAAATTGGGCAGCTGGTGCTTAAAGCTATTGAGGGAGGTATTGAGTATTCAGTAATTTTTTCAGTTTGTTCCAGTCATTGGCAGCAGGGAACTGGAAGGAAAGGCGGCCAAATGAGGAATTGGCTTTGGGGGTGACCAGTGAGATATACCTGCTGGAGCGTGTGCTACGAGTGGGTGCTGCTATGGTGACCATTGAGCTGAGATAAGGTGGGGCTTTACCTAGCAGAGACTTGTAGATGACCTGGAGCCAGTGGGTTTGGCGACGAGTATGAAGCGAGGGCCAGCCAACGAGAGCGTACAGGTCACAGTGGTGGGAAGTATATGGGGCTCTGGTGACAAAACAGATGGCACTGTGATAGACTGCATCCAATTTGTTGAGTAGAGTGTTGGAGGCTATTTTGTAAATTACATCGCCAAAGTCGAGGATCGGTAGGATGGTCAGTTTTACGAGTGTATGTTTGGCAGCATGAGTGAAGGATGCTTTGTTGCCAAATAGGAAGCCGATTCTAGATTTAATTTTGGATTGGAGATGTTTAATGTGAGTCTGAAAGGAGAGTTTACAGTCTAACCAGACACCTAGGTATTTGTAGTTGTCCACATATTCTAAGTCAGAACCGTCCAGAGTAGTGATGCTGGATGGGCAGGCAGGTGCGGGCAGCGATCGGTTGAAGAGCATGCATTTAGTTCTGTCACGCCCTGACCTTAGAGCTTTTATGTCTCTATTTTGGTTTGGTCAGGGTGTGATTTGGGTGGGCATTCTATGTTCTTTTTTCTATGTTTTTGTATTTCTTTGTTTTGGCCAGGTATGGTTCTCAATCAGGGACAGCTGTCTATCGTTGTCTCTGATTGGGAACCATACTTAGGTAGCTTTTTCCCCACATGGTTTTTGTGGGTAGTTAATTTCTGTTTTGTGTTTGCACCTTACAAGATTGTTTCGGTTATGCTCTTGTTTATTTTTGTGATAGTGTTCAGTTTTAATAAAACAAGCATGAACACTTACCACGCTGCGTGGTCCGATGATTCCTCTTCTTCAGACGACGAATACCGTTACAGTTTTACTTGTATTTGTCACACCCTGACCATAGTTTGCTTTGTATGTTTCTATGTTTGTTTGGTCAGGGTGTGATCTGAGTGGGCATTCTATGTTGTGTGTCTAGTTTGTCTGTTTCTGTGTTTGGCCTGATATGGTTCTCAATCAGAGGCAGGTGTTAGTCATTGTCTCTGATTGGGAACCATATTTAGGTAGCCTGTTTGGTGTTGGGTTTTGGTGGGTGATTGTCCTTATGTCCTTGTAACTGTCTAGTGTTAGTTTGCACCAGTTTAGGCTGTTTCGGTTTTCACATTACGTTTATTGTTTTTGTATTGATTCGTGTTTATTAAACATGAATCTCAATAGCCACGCTATATTTTGGTCCGACTCTCCTTTGCCTACAGAAAACCGTGACAGTATTTAAGGGCAGTTGGAGGCCACGGAAGGAGAGTTGTATGGCATTGAAGCTCGTCTGGAGGTTAGTTAACAGTGTCCAAAGAAGGGCCAGAGGTATACAGAATGGTGTCGTTTGCGTAGAGGTGGATCAGAGAATCACCAGCAGCAAGAGCAACATCATTGATGTATACAGAGAAGAGTGTCGAACCGAGAATTGAACCCTGTGGCACCCCCGTAGAGACTGCCAGAGGTACGCACAACAGGCCCTCTGATTTGACAGACTGAACTCTATCAGAGAAGTAGTTGGTGAACCAGTCGAGGCAATCATTTGAGAAACCAAGGCTGTCGAGTATGCCGATAAGAATGTTGTGATTGCCCAGGTCGATGAATATGGCTGCACAGTAATGTCTCTTATCGATGGCTGTTATGATATGGTTTAGGACCTTGTGAAGACATTGGTTAGCAAAAGCAGCCAGCGGATGCTATGGCTAAAAACGGCTGCTTTAGTGATTACGTCACTGACATGGCAAACCCCTATCCTAACATTAGGGTTTTAATAAGGGTTTTTGATGTTTTACAAACTCAAGTCTTTGACATCCAGCTCGCCGGCATCCCTCATGGCATATTCTCAGTCCCAAGTTGTCAAATTACATTTAACTTGTTGGCACGAATGCACTTTTTAAAATATATTTGTTTAATTGATATAGCTAGTTAGTTATGTGTGTTGTAATCTTCATTCTAGTCAGGAAATATAATATATGGTGCATCTCCTCAATAAGTGAAACATAACTCTGAACATTTTAAACGCATGTAGAATTAGGGCTACCATACACTCATGGAATGGACATGAATTATGGTTGTGATGTACTTAACAAATCCTCATTCCACACAATGTGCTGTTTTCTAACCCAGTTTGTCACAATCTAGATACACTGAGTAGTAGTAATCAGGAATATTTTTGAAACATTGTCGTCAAAAAAGGTTTTTTATTCTCTGTTCATTTCATTCTCGTTAGAATTATCTTTAAATAAATGTTTTACTTCTCTGAACCATTATTTAAATATATATTGACAGAAAATACATCTATGGAGTCAGGTGATTCACTTTTAGCATTGAGTTACATTTAACACAAGAGTTATATTTAACTGACTTTACTGAATGAAAGATCACAAGGGAATATGAATCATATGTTGAAATATAATTGTGTAACTGACTTGTAGACTCCACCCCACTCATATGCATATATGTATGCAATGGTTTTCACTGTCAGAGTCCATTGTTCCTTTGAATGGTTTTGTGTTACCTGTTTCACAGTGGAAATAGGCTTTTATGTCTTTTTTGGGACCCAGTCACGTGGAAATATGAGTACAGTACTTCAGCACTCTACAGGCCTCTATACCCTGTTGCTAGGTCAGGGGTTTACACAATGGGTCTAACAGATTCTTTGGATTAGGTCAGGTATAAAAGTAAGGGTTACCACAGACAGGACATCAGTGCAGCAGCAACAGCAGCAACTCAGTGACCAACAATGACCACCACCGGCATGAACATGGGAAGAGTAAGCATTTATTTTAATTTTATTCTAAAACACATTTTTCTCTAATCTTTGTATCTTTACGTACAAAACTAAAAGCTTATATTTGTTGCATTTATTGAATTATATATTTAGAAATTATAAATAAATACATTGTGTTTTCAGGCCACCTTCTACGAGGACAGAAACTTCCAGGGCCGCTCTTATGAGTGCAGCTCCGACTGCCCCGACATTTCCTCCTACATGAGCAGGTGCCAATCCTGCAGGGTCCAGAGTGGATGCTTCATGGTGTACGAGCGCCCCAACTACATGGGAAACCAGTACTTCATGAAGAGGGGAGAGTACTCTGACTACCAGAGTATGATGGGAATGAGCGATGGTATCAGGTCCTGCCGCATGATCCCCATGGTAAAATATGATATTCAGGCTGCTGTAACAGCCCATAATTCCATAATTAATCATGCAAGTCATATTTGAGCTATTCAACAGTCTGGTGCATTCAGTAAATAATTCAACATGTTCTTTCCTCCTAACAGCACCGTGGAAATTACAAGATGAGGATCTACGAGAGGGAGAACTTCGGAGGTCAGATGCACGAGATGATGGATGACTGTGACTCCATCCAGGAGCGTTACCGTATGTCAGACTGCCAGTCCTGCAACGTGATGGACGGCCACTGGCTGATGTACGAGCAGCCCCACTTCAGAGGCAGGCAGATGTACATGAGGCCTGGAGAGTACAGGAGCTTCAGAGAGATGGGCATGAGTGGCATGAAGTTTATGAGCATAAGGCGTATCACTGATATGTGCTAGACATCTCATATTGACCAAATAAAAGTGATTAGTAATCCAAAACAATTGAGTGTGCTGCATTATTTCAACATTTTGCCATTTTGTGTTTACATTTTTACCAGAAAGATATGCGTAACATTTAAATTGTACTTTATACCATAAAACCTACTAAGTGCTGTTCTGAGCATGGCTTATTGACTGCCATAAAGCATTCAAATGAATGTCCTTAAGATGATAAAAAGGGATTTTGATGTTAACACTAATGTATTGGTCAACTTGTAGAGTGAAAAACTTAACTAATAATACACGTTGCGCTACTCCACCAGCATCCCATCAACCCATCTCCAATAAACAGTAATACATATTAATACAGTTCACTTAAGCTTCTCATTATGCAACTGCAACAGAATAAGTGGAATGTTATCAAACACATGGTTTCCATGGTTTCCATGTGTTTAATGCCATTCCATTCGCTCCATTCCAGCCTTTATTATGAGCCAATCATCCCCTCAGCAGTCTCCACTGTTGTGTATGGTAAAGGTACAGCTTTTTTACACAGACATTAAAACCAATCAGCAGGATTAAGACAATCAAGAACATTTAAAACATTTTAAAAATGAATATAGAGAGACCAGTTTGATAAATGACCCTCCACAGCCACCATATTAAATAAAAAATCAAATGTTATGTCACATGCGGCAAACACAACAGGTGTAGACTTTACCGTGAAATACCTACTTCGAACTCTTTCCCAACAGTGCAGAGTTCAAAAGTAAGAAAAATTTGCTAAAAGGAAATAGCAACACAACAAAATAACAATAACGACTATATACAAGGAGAACTGGTACTGTGGTACTGTGTGGTACTGAACTGGTGTGTGCGTGCGTGCGTGCGTGCGTGTGTTGGAGTGCCAGTGTAGTATGTGTGAGTAGAGTCCAATGAGTGTGTGGGTAGAGTCCAGTAAGTGTTTGAGTAGAGTCCAATGAGTGTGTGGGTAGAGTCCAGTAAGTGTTTGAGTAGAGTCCAATGAGTGTGTGGGTAGAGTCCAGTAAGTGTTTGAGTAGAGTCCAATGAGTGTGTGGGTAGAGTCCAGTAAGTGTTTGAGTAGAGTCCAATGAGTGTGTGGGTAGAGTCCAGTAAGTGTTTGAGTAGAGTCCAATGAGTGTGTGGGTAGAGTGCAGTAAGTGTTTGAGTAGAGTCCAATGAGTGTGTGGGTAGAGTGCAGTAAGTGTTTGAGTAGAGTCCAATGAGTGTGTGGGTAGAGTGCAGTAAGTGTGTGAGTAGAGTCCAATGAGTGTGTGGGTAGAGTGCAGTAAGTGTTTGAGTAGAGTCCAATGAGTGTGTGGGTAGAGTGCAGTAAGTGTTTGAGTAGAGTCCAATGAGTGTGTGGGTAGAGTGCAGTAAGTGTTTGAGTAGAGTCCAATGAGTGTGTGGGTAGAGTGCAGTAAGTGTTTGAGTAGAGTCCAATGAGTGTGTGGGTAGAGTGCAGTAAGTGTTTGAGTAGAGTCCAATGAGTGTGTGGGTAGAGTCCAGTAAGTGTTTGAGTAGAGATGCACTTGAGTTAAATTTGAAGTGTTCCAGCAAAGTGGTGCAAATACTTATGTAAATTACATATTTCTGTATTAAATTTTCAATACATCTACAAACATTTCTAAAAACTGGTTTTCACTTTGTCATTATGGGGTATTGTGTGTAGATAAGGGGATATTTTATTTTTATATATATTTTGAATTCAGTCTGTAACACAACAAAATGTGGACAAAGTCAAGGTGTATGTGTAATGGTTTTCCTCCTCTTCTGAGGAGGAGTAGGAAAGATCGGAACAATGCGCTGCGTGGTAAGTGTCCATATTTTAATTACATGTAACGAACACTGAAAACAAAAGAACAAGAGAAATAAATTAAAACCGAAATAGTCCTGTATGGTAAAACACAGACACAGAAAACAACTACCCACACCCCATAGTGGGAAAACAGGATGCCTAAGTATGGTTCTCAATCAGAGCTGCCTCTGATTGGGAACCATACCAGGCCAAACACAGAAATACAAAACCTAGAATACACAACATAGAATGCCCACACCAACTCACGCCCTGACCAAACTAGAACAGAGAAATAAAAAGAAACTAAGGTCAGGACGTGACAGTACCCCCCCCCAAGGTGCGGACTCCAGCCGCAAAACCTAAACCCATGGGGGAGGGTCTGGGTGGGCATCTGTCCGCGGTGGCGGCCCTGGCGCGGGACGTGGACCCCACTCCACCATAGTCTTGGCCCACTTAAGTGGCGACTTTGGAGCGGCGACCCTCGCCGCCAATCTCGGACTGGGGACCCTTGCAGCGGGCCCCGAATAGACGGGAGACTCTGGCAGCGTTGGACAGGCGGGAGTGAAAGGCAACTCCAGCAGCGCCGGAGTGAAGGGCGACTCCAGCAGCGCCAGAGTGAAGGGCGACTCTGGCAATGCCGGACAGACGGGCGGCTCTGGCAGCTCCGGACAGACGGGCGGCTCTGGCAGCTCCGGACAGACGGGCGGCTCTGGCAGCCCCGGACAGACGGGAGAACCTGGAGGGAGGAGACGGAGAGACTGCCTGGTGCGTGGGGCTGCCACAGGACCCACCAGGCTGGGGAGACCTACAGGAGGCCTGGTGCGTGGAGGAGGCACCGGATGGACCGGGCTGTGGGGGAGCACTGGAGCTCTGGTGCGCAGCCTTGGCACCACTCCTCCAGGCTGGATGTTCACTTTAGC
Organism: Oncorhynchus tshawytscha; assembly: GCF_018296145.1. NCBI lineage: Eukaryota > Metazoa > Chordata > Actinopteri > Salmoniformes > Salmonidae > Oncorhynchus > Oncorhynchus tshawytscha. The sequence goes on from NC_056454.1 coordinate 38,924,193, forward strand.
CCGGACCCTCCAGAGTGCAGGCAAAGGTTGAACCGGGCTGTGGGTGAGCACTGGAGATCTGGTACCTACCACTCGCACCTCTCCCTTAGGCTCAATGCCCACAGTTGCCCGGCACGGGCAGAGCGCAGGCATAGGGCGCACTGCAATCCTCCCAGCACCCCGGAGACACAGCACGCAGTGCCGGCGCAGGATACCCTGGGCCGAAACGGCATACCGGAGACCAAACACGCTGAGCCGGCACAATACGCCCTGGCTGGATGCCCACTCCCGCATGGCACTTGCGGGGGGCTGGCCTATAGCGCACCGGGCTATGAGCGCGTACTGGCGGCACCATGCGCTTAACCGAATAACACGGTGCCTTACCAGTACTGCGCTTCTTCCGGTAAGCATGGGGAGTTGGCTCAGGTCTATCGCCTGACTCTGCCAATCTCCCCGTGTTCCCCCCCCAAAAAAACATTTTTGGGTCTGCCTCTCATGCCTGTTGCGCTGCCTTACCTCATATCGCCCCTTCTCAGCTCTTGCTGCCTCCATATCTTTCTTGGGGCGGCGATATTCCCCAGCCTGTGACCAGGGTCCCTTGCCTTTCAGTATCACCTCCCAAGTCCAGGAGTCCAGAACCCTCTGCTCCTGGTTACCATGCTGCTTGGCCCGGGATTGGTGGGTAGTTCTGTAACGGTTTTTCTCCTCCTCTGAGGAGGAGTAGGAAAGATCAGACCAATGCGCAGCGTGTTAAGTGTCCATATTTTAATGAAATATAACCAAACACTGAAAACAAAAGAACAAGAGAAATAAATGAAAACCGAAACAGTTCTGTATGGTAAAACACAGACACAGAAATAGTGGGAAAAAAGGCTGCCTAAGTATGGTTCTCAATCAGAGACAACGATCGACAGCTGCCTCTGATTGGGAACCATACCAGGCCAAACACAGAAATACAAAACCTAGAATATACAACATAGAATGCCCACCCCAACTCACGCCCTGACCAAACTAGAACAGAGACATAAAAAAGGAACTAAGGTCAGGATGTGACAGTATGAATACTTTCTCAAGGTACTTTAGGTCCTTAGGGATACGGACACTGTTCCTCTTGTCCAGGTGGGAAATGACAGTGTGGAGTGCAATAGAAATTGCATCATCTGTGGATCTGTTGGGGAGGTATGCGAATTGGAGTGGAGTGGGTCCAGGGTGTCTTGGATGATGATGTTAATGTTAGCCATGACCAGCCTTTCAAAGCATTTCATGGCTACAGATGTGAGTGCTACGGGGCGATAGTCATTTAGACAGGTTACCTTGGCATTCTTCAGCGCATGGACTATGGTGGTGTGCTTGAAACATGTAGGTATTACAGACTGGTCAGGGAGAGCTTGAAATTTTTTGTGGAGACACTTGCCAGCTGGTCAGTGCATTTTCTGAATACTCGTCCTGGTAATCCGTCTGGCCCTGCGGCCTTGTGAATATTAACCTGTTTAAAAGTCTTACTGATATCGGCTACGGAGAGCGGGATCACACAGTCGTCCGGAACAGCTGATGCTCTCATGCATGCTTCAGAGTTGCTAGTCTCGAAGCAAGCATAGAAATCAGTTAGCTCGTCTGGTAGGCTCGCGTTTCTGGGCAGTTCGCTGCTGGGTTTCCCATGATAGTTTGCATGCCCTGCCATATCCGACGAGTGTCAGAGCCGGTGTAGTAGCATTTGATCTTAGTCCTGTATTGACGCTTTGCCTGTTTGATGGTTCGTCGTAGAGCGTATCAGGATTTCTTATAAGTATCCGGATTAGTGTCCCGCTCCTTGAAAGTGGCAGCTCTAGCCTTTAGCTCAGTGGGGATGTTGTCTGTAATCCATGGCTTCTGGTTGGGATATGTACGGACACTGTGGGGACGACGGCGTCGATGTATTTATTTTTGTATATATTTGTTTTTATTAACCCAGCCCCCCCACTCTTCAGTGGACAAAAATAGCTATTTTTGTTTTTACAGCTTTTTTGTTACATATACATGCAAATTTACATATTTACATTTTACATATAAGATGCACTTATTCGTGAAGCCGATGATGGATGTGGTAAACTCCTCAATGATATCGGATAAATCCGGTGGTCAACCAAATACCAGGGACGCAACTTTCATTGGGGACAGGGGTGACATTAGGAAATTGCATTTTTGTGCCCCCCAGGTTTTTCATTGGAATGTGACACTAAATGAGGCAACGGTGTGCTTTAGGACCATGCGAACGCCTCCGAGTGGTCGGGTAGTCTATTTGGAGTGTTTATCCGACTAAAGAAAATATTATTACTATTATGACCCCCCACTTCTAAAACCAAAGTTGCTCCCCTGCCAAATACAAACATGCCAAGTATGTGTAGCTCACATATCTATGTAAATCATGCATTGATAGAAGTCAATGATAGAATTGTGTGAAAATGTTTGATCCATGTCATCAAGTTGTGATTCAGCCCTCAGTTGAGAACATGTACCCACAATGCTGGAAACCAGCAGCTCTGACGAGTCATAGATAGTGACCTCCCTTGTCTCTCCCCTAATCTCATGTTTGAAAAAAGCTAGGTGTGCCCACAAGAGGATTGCTAAGATGATAGGTTGGTACATGACTGGCAGACAGGTCAGGAGCCAACAGAAGCATGCTTTGCTTGAAACAGGTGCTTCCCTCAGAACATGTGGAACATAGACACTCCTCTTTACCGGCCCTTGGCATTGGGGACGTTTTGGCTATTTGTAGGCATGTGGGTACTTTTGCATAAGTAACTATGAAAATGTTGTAAATATCAAAATGTTGATGGTTGGTTTAACATACTGTAGTACCTATGTTAATTAAATGTATACAAAAATAAATTGAAGACTCATAAATGCATTTTAAAACAGTGTTTTTTACACTGCTGATACTCACTGTTTATTATCTATGCATAATCACTTTACCCCTACATACATGTACAAATTACCTCAATTACCTCAACTAACCATTATTACCTCAACTAACCTGTAACCCGCACATGGACTTGGTACCGGTACCCCCTGTATATAGCCTCATTATTGTTATTTTATAGTTACTTTTTTTTTTAACTTACATTTATTTAGTCAATATTTTCTTAACTCTATTATCTCAAAACTGGGCTTGTAAGTAAGCATTCACGGTAAGATCTACACCTGTTGTAGTTGGCGCATGTGACAAATAAACATGTATTTGGTTTGAGATTCTGAAGTACAGTATAGCATTTGTCCCCCCCAAAAACACAAAAAAATAAATAAATAGGACTGCTATTAAAACAGACATGAAAGGGACTCATTTCAGAATGCCATTCCTGAAATCGAAGACCATTTAGCCTCAAATACATATAAAACTACACGTGTGCATCTAAATTAGCCTCAAAATTGCTTTTAAGGCAGAAAATTCTCATTTGTCCCCCCTTTTGACTGTACATAATAATGCTTTCCCGTCTGTGGTGACAAACAGTGGGAGCAAACATTGCATAGCATACAGCTGACTCATGTGTTTCATACAATGGAACCAGAGATTCTTTGGATGTCACATCAGGTATAAAACAGGCTGCAGACCGGCATAGCTATAGCATCGCTCAAAATAATCATAAACATGCAGGGAAAGGTGAGTTAATATTGTTCTTTGCAGTTTAGAGGTCATGTGATCTGATTATTACTGTATATACAGTAATGCAGTGGTTTTATAGAAATATATACATTAAATACAGTAATAACACTATACAAAGATCAAAATTCAGTGCTTCTACGTCTGCATTGCTTGCTGTTTGGGGTTTTAGGCTGAGTTTCTGTACAGCACTTTGTGACATCGGCTGATGTTAAAAGGGCTTCATAAATACATTTGATTGATTTGATTGAATAATGCAGTCCAGTGTAAAGCATTGTATTATAACCACCAATTAAAGGAAAGTTCTACACAGTTCTGAACACATTCTGGTCACATTTTCTTCTGGCTAATTGCAAGAGTATTTGTTTTCAGATCATCTTCTACGAGGACAAGAACTTCCAGGGTCGCTCCTATGAGACCAGCCAGGACTGCCCTGAGCTGACCTCCCACCTGAGCAGGTGCAACTCCTGCAGGGTTGAGAGCGGCTGCTTCATGGCCTACGATCGCAACAACTACATGGGAAACCAGTACTTCATGCGAAGGGGCGAGTACCCTGACTACCAGCGTATGATGGGTTTCGATGACTGCATCAAGTCCTGCCGTAACATCCCCATGGTATGAAGCACCATGATACATCACAGATTCCAACACAGTGTAACGTTTATAATAAACTAATCCCATATACAAAATGTATCTTAACAGCACAGAGGAAACTACAAGATGAGGATCTACGAGAGGGAGAACTTCGGAGGTCAGATGCACGAGATGAGCGAGGACTGTGACTCCATCCAGGAGCGTTACCGTATGTCAGACTGCCAGTCCTGCAACGTGATGGATGGCCACTGGCTGATGTACGAGCAGCCCCATTACAAAGGCAGGCAGATGTACATGAGGCCTGGAGAGTACAGAAACCTCAGAGAGATGCAGGGTTACAATGGAATGAAGTTCAGTTCCATTAGAAGGATCACCGACTCCTGTTAAATTATCAGGCCCACCTGTTCAGTGAAACGGTTGACTTTTAAATAAAAAAAAATGTTTTTTTTTCTTATTTAATATCAAGTCTTTTGTCTTGTTCTGCAAAAATCCACAGAGGCCCAACACAACACAATTTTACCAGTCCAGTCATGTCCTGCTTTGTCCTGATTCAAACACTTTCCATAAGTGGTTGAAACTACATTGATCCTATACTCCTTTTGCCCTTGAATAAAATCATCACGTTTTGCAAGGCACGCCAATGCATCACTCTACTACTGGAGCCCAATGTAAAACTAGAGACCCATGATTAGATACAAAACAAAGAGTAGGATAAAGTGTTGGAAGTCGTAATAGAACTATCAATGCATAGCTTTTACCTAATGGATGTAGCTAATAATGTATATTTTATAAAAATTTTAGTTGCATTTCCTTCCAATTTCCTATTTAAAAAGGTAAAATGAACCAGTCAGTGTCTGACCCAAAACATGAACCTGTAGGGACATACAACACTGAACACAGTATGGTATATGAGTGTTTCTGAGAAATGGCGCTGGGCCAGTAACCGAAAGGTCGTTGGTTTGAATCCCCGAGCCGACTAGGTGAAAAATCTGTCAATGTGCCCTTGAGCAAGGCACTTAACCCTAATTGCTCCTGTAAGTCACTCTGGATAAGGGTTTCTTCACTGATTAAATAATATGGTAACTATATAATTGTTTTTAATGGTTAAATAGTAGTGTGTTTACGTGCCATCAAATATTACCATGCTCTAGAGTATGCCAAACCTACCAAAAACATTTAGAAATGGAGGGTATACACTTTTTTCCTTTCGTGTTTGTTTAATTTTAATTGTATTATGTTAATGCTCAATATACCGCGTAATAAATGCTTATTATATTTAAAACACACCTAAATAGATGGACCTGGATTTTTCCACATTTCACACCTCTTTTCTGGGTTGAACTTTTCCTGTTCTCCTGTATCTTGCACACACAACTTTGTGTTTGCAAAACTATTGTCAGATAGTAGTTTTCAAATGAGATAGATATGGAAATGATCAGGCACATCAAATTACTCTGTTTTCTATGTGTGAACATTTACCAGTCAACATTCTGAAATACTGAAACAAAACATCAAACTCCCTACTCCCATGTCACAAAATATACATTCCCAATATACATTCCCTCAAACAAGACCAAGCAAGAACTTCACTTGAGTTTTGGCTTTGAATGAACTCCAATTTGTCCACCTGGGGTCTGACCTCTGCCTTTCCCAGTTGGTTACCCAAGTACCTACCTTGCAGACTCTGTTAAGATGCTTGAGGTGGTCTTCCAAGGTATGTCTATAAATGGCAATGCTATCCAGATACAGTTGCAGTTGGAAGTTTACATACACCTTAGCCAAATACATTTAAACTCAGTTTTTCACAATTCCTGACATTTAATCCTAGTAAAAAATGCCCTGTCTTAGGTCAGTTAGGATAGCACTTTATTTTAAGAATGTGAAATGTCAGAATAATAGTAGAGATAATTATTTATTTAACCTTTTCCTTTCATCACATTCCCAGTGGGTCAGAAGTTTACATACACTCAATTAGTATTAGCATTGCCTTTAAATTGGCTTTAAATTGGCATTGCCTTTAAATTGTTTAACTTGGGTCAAATGTTTCGGGTAGCCTTCCACAAGCTTCCCACAATAAGTTGGGTGAATTTTGGCCCATTCCTCCTGACAGAGCTGGTGTAACTGAGTCCGGTTTGTAGGCCCCCTTGCTAACACACGCTTTTTCAGTTCTGCCCACAAATGTTCTATAGGGTTGAGGTCAGGGCTTTGTGATGGCCACTCCAATACCTTGACTTTGTTGTCCTTAAGCCATTTTGCCACAACTTTTGAAGTATGCTTGGGGTCATTGTCCAGACCCATTTGCGACCAAGCTTTAACTTCCTGACTCATGTCTTGAGATGTTGCTTCAAGGTCTGCTAATATTGTCAGAAAAGGCCAAACGCCTATTAATAATAGCATTTATGGGCATCATTATGTGCCAGGCAGTTACCAAATGTTAAATTGGTACTGAATTATTCCCCTAAAAATTATTCCATGTCAGTGTAAAATGTTACATACAGTGCCTTCAGAAAGTATTCACACCCCTTGACCTCCTCCACATTTTGTTGTGTTACAGCCTGAATTTAAAATGGATTAAATTTCGATTTTTGTCACTGGCCTACACGCAATACCCCATAATGTCAAAGTGGATTTTTTTATTATTTATTTGTACAAATGAATTCAAAATTAAAAGCTGAAATGACTTGAGTCAATAAGTATTAAATCCCTATGTTATCGCAAGTCTAAATAAGTTCAGCAGGAAAAATTGCTTAACATGTCACATAATAAGTTGCATGGACTCACTCCGTGTGCAAAACTTGTGTTTAAATATATGTTTTAATGAATACCTCATCTCTGTACCCTACACATACAATTATCTGTAAGGTCCCTCAGTTGAGTAGCACATTTCAACTACAAATTCAACCAAAATACCTGGGAGGTTTTCCAATTCCTCCCAAAGGGCACCTATTTGTAGACCGGTTTAAAAAAGCAGACATTAAATATCCCTTTGAGCATGGTGAAGTTATTAATTACACTTTGGATTGTGTATCAACACACCCAGTCACTACAACTATAAGAAAACTGAGGATGGATCAACAACGTCGTAGTTACTCCACAATAATAACCTAATTAACAGAGGGAAAATGCATCAAGACGTTTGCAACAAGACGCTAAAGTAATTCTGCAAAAAAATGTGGCAAAGCAATACATTGTTTGTCCTGAATACAAAGTGTTATGTTTGGGGAAAATCCAATACAACATATTACTGAGTACCACTCTCCATATTTTCAAGAATTGTAGTGGCTGCATCATGTTATGGGTATGGTTGCAATCGTTAAGGACTGGGGATTTTTGGGGGGATAAAAAATCAACTGAATGGTGCTAAGCACAGGCAAAATCCCAGAGGAAAATCTGGTTCAGTCTGCTTTCCACCAGACACTGGGGGTTGAATTCACCTTTCAGTAGGACAATAACCTGAAACACAAGGCCAAATCTACACGTGAGTTGCTTACCAAGAAGGCAGTGAATATTCCTTAGTGGCAGAGTTACAGTTTTGACTTAAATCTCCTTAAAAATCTATGGCAAGAACTGAAAATGGTTGTCTAGCAATGATCAACAACCAATTTGACAGAGCTTGAAGAGTTATGAAAAGAATAATGGGCAAATGTTGCTCAATCCAGGTGTGGAATTCTCTTAGAGACTTACCCAGAAAGACTCACAGCTGTAATTGCTGCCAAAGGTGTTTCTGAAAAGTATCGACTCGGTGTGTGATATTAAATTAGATATTTCTATATTTCATTTTTCAATAAATCTGCAAAGAAATCTCAAAACATGTTTTCACTTTTGTCATTTTAGGGTATTGTGTTTAGAAAAAATATATATTTAATCCATTTTAAATTCAGGCTGTAGCACAACAAAATGTGGAAAAAGTCAAGGGGTATGAATACTGTCTGAAGGCACTTAGTAATCATATAGTTGCTACCGCTCCACTTTACTAACCACTACTAGAATGTTCTTGGATTCCAGATATAAAATTTCACAATTTATGAATTGTTTGCCTACAGTTTTGCTGGAGGAAGGAAAATCCCAACAACCATCTAATTACATTGGGAACATTCATATATTCATTTTCATCCACATTAATTCACACTGGGCAAGACCAGCTAATATGACATCATGTTTTTCAGTCATGTGTTATATTTTTTCCAATAGACTGATGTTTGAATCATGATGCTTCCATTTTTTGTGTTTTTCTCTAAATAAAAGATTGGAATAGTAATACCCATGAACAAATGTCAGTTGACTTAGTGGAATATCTCTGAAAAGTCTCGATATGAAGAGTTCCCCCTCCTACTGTTATTCAACAGAAACAATAAAGGCATGGGCTCTCCTCACAAATGCACCCAGCTGGAAATAATGACCCTTTAATAATGACCCTTCAAAGGCCACTTTGTACTGTACAGGGAGGGGGGCCTCTATGCCATGTTGCTCTGTCAGGGGTTTGAACAATGAAGCCACATATTCTTTATTGGTCGGCTCAGGTATAAAAGCGATAGGGGGGACATACAGAAACTTGTGCAATCCTGAGACCAACACAGTAACCGCAACCATGTCTACGGGCAAGGTGTGTGGAGCTTTGATGAAACTGGGCATTTAAGCAGCAGTTTTTCAAATTTGTTTAAAACCATCAATGAATTGTACTGTACTGTTAGAACTACATCTATTTTTAATAAATTGTGGTTTTGTTGTGTGTTTTTAGATCATCTTCTACGAGGACAGGAACTTCCAGGGTCGTTCCTATGAGACCTCCAGCGACTGCCCTGAGCTGACCTCCTACCTGAGCAGGTGCAACTCCTGCAGAGTTGAGAGCGGCTGCTTCATGGTGTACGATCGTTCCAACTTCCAGGGAAACCAGTACTTTGTGAGGAGGGGAGAGTATGGTGACTACCAGCGTATGGGCATGTCTGACTGCATTAGGTCCTGCCGTAACATCCCCATGGTAAATATATTAAGCCTGTTCATTTTGACTCCCATAGGCCACATGCACAACTCCAGCAAAAGCAATGTGATGGTATATTTGGAATGATTTGGTAAAACCCTTTTCCCATATCCATTTACAGCACAGAGGAAACTTCAGGATGAGGATTTACGAGAAGGAGAACTTTGGAGGTCAGATGCACGAGCTGAGCGACGACTGTGAGTCCATGACCGATCGTTTCCGCATGAACGACATGCAGTCCTGCAACGTGATGGACGGCCACTGGCTGATGTACGAGCAGCCCCACTTCAGAGGCAGGCAGATGTACATGAGGCCTGGAGAGTACAGGAACATGAAAGAGTTGAGCATGCAAATGGGCTCCAACACTGTGAGGTTCAACAGCATGAGGCGTATTTTGGATTCTTGTTATTAAATTCACCTATGACTAAAATTACGAGTATAAATAAAATCACCTAACTTTTAAACGAAAGTGTCTTTAATTTTGATTTGAGTCCTTGGTTTGAGGTAAAGGGGCATTCAGAAGAGACATCTGCATTTTCATATGGTTAGTTTCCCCATAGAAGTGCAATGGGAGCAGAAATGTCAGTCTATTTCATAACTGATGTGGAATTAATTAATGGTGTTAGAACATGTTCAGAAATCTCAATCTTTTAAAACCACTTATCAGTATATATGGTTAATTTGGAAGTAAATGATAAAGTAATGTCTATTCTAGTAGTAAGTAGATATTCTATTGGAAATACTTTGTATTACAGCTCCTGTTTCAGCTGCAATAGAAGCAACAACACGACACAACTGTGACAACTCTTATTATTCATACTGTGAAGGATAGAAAATGAATTGTGGATATTTGTTGTGAATACATCTTGTGTGGATGTTTAAACTGCAATCTGCAGTTGCATACATTTTTGGACATTTAAATGAATGATATATACCCATTGATTCATGAAGAATATATATTATAAATGCCCCATCAGAACCCAACAATATAAGCTTGTTTTAACGCCTCTGTAAATTTAAACAAACACTGTATAGCCAATACATGGTTAAAAATATACTGTATATATCATATCATATCATCATGGGGTGGCAGGAAGCCTAGTGGTTTAGAGCGTTGTGCCAGTAACCGAAAGGTTGCTGGATTGAATCCCTGAGCTGACAAGGCAAAAAAAAAAACTGCTGTTCTGCCCCTGAGCAAGGCAGTTAACCCACTGTAGGCAGTCATTGTAAATACGAATTTGCTCTTAACTGACTTGCCTTGTTAAATAAAAAAATAAAAAATGTACTGTTGATATCAGTGGATACATTTTTCAAGCCCATTCCCTCAGCTGTTTACCAAAGCAGATTGCCCCTTTAAACGGCTATGAAACATTCTTGATTATTTATTGAGGTGAAGTCTTATTGTAATTAACACCTCCAAAACTGTACCATTTATGCTCCACAAATACTGCCATCCTTACACACATACTGGCACTTAGAAAAGTCACAGGAACCCAGGAGAGGGCAGCACACAGTATAACAGCAGAGTGCTGGATTTTGGACAGAGATGACGGGTCAATAAAAATGATTCAGTTGAATTATTGTATCTCAAATATGATGAGTTTATAGGCTAAACCATTCGATGCAATCCTTATAGATGTTAGACTCATCCAAAGACTGGGATGCTATTATGATTTCTAAATAATAAATGATATTTTATATACATATAATTTATTTTATATTTTATATCACATACAATTTGAATATCATAATGTATATGTAGATATACATAATGCATCATGTAGATATGCATAATGTAGATCTGCATAATGTAGATATGTATAATGTCAATAAGCATAATGTAGATATGTATACATTTCTAATAAATAAAGTGTTGACTAATACTAAATAACATGTAAAAAATAGGCCAATTAGATGTAAGGAATAACAAACACATTGTTTATATACAGTACCATGTCGTGATGCATTTTAATGGTGTGCATTAGGAAGCAGAGAGCTCAGATTTCAACTGCTACAGAAACATTTAAATAACGATTATCTAGCTAGAATAAAGTTGTCAACCATCACAAGATCTGGCATTGCCTAATAGCCTGGGGAATCTGGCCTAGGTTCTGCAGCTGTAGTCACTACATGTATGTTTCCTTACCTTGAAAGCAAAAGACTCTTTTGGCTTCTTTTGTAGTCATAGACATTAATATTTGAATACCAAAAAAAGTGGAACCGCAATCTCTCTAAATTGTATTTTTAACATCAAACTACCTTGATACCAACTTGTGATGGTCTATCAGCTGACAGAGTTGTTGCAGAGAGGAATCACAAGTTGTCGTGGAAGAAGTTTGCTATTTGAATATGTGAGTAGTGACCATGATGGTACACTGTACTGTTGAACAGTTTGTCCTGTTCCAATTCACAGTCATTCAGGTTTCATTACGCACTTCTGGAAATGACTGGAGAATCGGGAAGCAGCCATTCATTACAGTCAAAATTAGTCCTAATGTAAATATTCAAGGTCACTCTCCTGTTGGCCACTAGAGTTACTCTCCTGTTGCCTATAGTGTAAAATTATATCAATACAGTCAATCACATGACCTGGGTTGTTGGCCACACCAGCAGACCCTCACTTGGCTGTGGATCAACTGAGACCAGAGGTGGCACGAGCACAAGTTGACTGGACATATTCCAAAACCTCACCCCTGAAACAGTACGGAAACCACCAGGCAAGGGTAGTCAAATCTGTCCTTTTCTTATAATCCATCATATTGTTATTATATTTTGCAGTGTGTTTGAAATGTTAATGGATTATATTTGTATGTAGCTAGAGATTCAGAAAGTAGTACATGTAAAACAATAATGGTGATATTTGTGCACATCTGATCATATATTACATTCACTCCAGTGAAAGGTGAATCACATAAATCAATTCATGTGTATCTGTGAGAGCTTACTTTTAAAGATCAAATAAATGCTTGATAAAACAAGTTTTGCGTTGGGTATTCTGTCATCAGCTTTGGGTTGGGTATTCTGTCATCAGCTTTGGGTTGGGTATTCTGTCATCAGCTTTGGGTTGGGTATTCTGTCATCAGCTTTGGGTTGGGTATTCTGTCATCAGCTTTGGGTTGGGTATTCTGTCATTCGTTCTTTAAGTTACTAGATCTTGTTTTGCCACTGATAAACACATGTCTATTACATGAGGGGTTAATTAGCACCATTGAAGCCTTTGTGTACGGAACAAAAAGGTCATTCACCCTGCTGACAAAGAAAAACAACTATCTTTTGTAGTTTGGCAGCCGTACTGTCTTTTCAAAAAGGCTGACATCTAAAGTTAATTGATCAACATATCAATGTCTCTATTCCTAGAGGGTATAAAAAGGGCCATGGTTCGCCTAGTCAGTGTTGCAGTGTGACCAAATTTAGCCAACACAATGGGAAAGGTAAGGATTGTTGTTTCGCTGCACATATTCTGTCCCGTCACACGTTCTTGTTCACTGTTTGTCTGACAGAACACAGAACAATGAACACCTGCGAGAGATCCTTTGCGTTGAATTGAATGGGGTTGTTTTACCAGCCATACACATGTTATTTCCATTGTTCATACAGATGTAGGATCTTAATTTGACCTACATTGTCACAGCAAAATAATCCTGCAGCAACAGGTTTTGAACATTTAGTCCATAATGTAGCTTAATTGGTGGTTAGGCTATTAGCTGGCAAAAAGTAGGCTACATGAAAAGTGCCATACTGTTAATATAACCACGTGTTAGTGTGGATTTGCAGAGAATTTATGTAAATCACGAAGCTTGGTGCTTGAAAATTCTCAGCAACAAAAGAATGATCAAATTAAGATCCTACACCTGTAAGCATGTTTACTTCCATTACTACTTTTAGATAATCTTCTACGAGGACAAGAACTTCCAGGGTCGCTCCTATGAGTGCACCGTCGACTGTGCCGACCTGCACATCCATTTCAGCCGCTGTAACTCCATACAAGTGGAGAGCGGTAGCTGGATGGTCTATGAGCGGCCAAACTACATGGGCTACCAATACTTTCTGAGAAGGGGAGAGTATCCCGACTACCAGCTCTGGATGGGCTTTAATGATTGTGTGAAATCCTGCCGCATGATTCCTCAAGTGAGCCCATATTCCTCTTTCCTGGTATACAAGTTAACCCACCATTGATGTAGGTAGTAATAAACATGGTAAATAAAAATGAAACTTGAAACTTAATAGTAAAGAAACCGAATGAACGTAGCTGTCTTCTCTCCCTTGTCCTCAGAATCAGGGAGCTCACAAGATGAGAATCTACGAGCGCTCTGACTTTGGCGGTCAGGTGTTGGAGTTTGCCGATGACCTCCCCTCCCTCTATGATCGATTCCAGTACAATGATATCCACTCCTGCAATGTTATGGAGGGGTATTGGCTCTTCTATGAGCATCCCAACTACAGAGGCAGGCAGTACCTCCTGAGGCCTGGCGAGTACAGGAGATACAGTGACTGGGGAGCCATCAATTCAAGGATTGGTTCAATCAGACGTGCTGTTGCTCACCCAAACTGACAGGCAATACATTGTCAACATGAAACTGAGCCTAACATTTAAATTAAATAAAGTTAGGTCCACCTGCAATCCTATTGTGTTCTATAGTGTTCACGCAATAAGTATGAAAACATGCTACCTATTGTCCCTATAACCTAGTATACACCATGAAAGGTTTCAACACATTTGTTGAATCGAGGCATTTAATAGTTTTACGTCTTATTCTGTCATTTTGAGAGAAAATTGATGGTCATATTCATCGTCCAAATACAAAATTATAGTAAATAAAATAATGGTTTCAATTTTCAAGCTATTTATCCAAAGACGTAAGAATGTTTACCTCACTCTCCTAAAATATTTTTACTTCCAAAGTAAAACCAAAAACCATAATTTGAGATCAGAATTTTAACACCCACTGTGTTCAATGTTAACACTTTCTTAGTGTGTACTGTGACCCACCGAAATAGTGTCAAACCAACACTTTTCAAAAGGTTGATGAACTAACCCCTCAAGAGCGTTGTGTCCCTAACACCACGGGGGTGTTGCAAATTCTGACTAAAAATGAACACTTTATTGGAGCTGATGCTGTTACACTTTCTCAGTGTTGGGTAATTAGCACTTTATTAGAGCTGATGCTGTTACACTTTCTCAGTGTTGGGTAATTAGCACTTTATTAGAGCTGATGCTGTTACACTTTCTCAGTGTTGGGTAATTAGCACTTTATTAGAGCTGATGCTGTTACACTTTCTCAGTGTTGGGTAATTAGCACTTTATTAGAGCTGATGCTGTTACACTTTCTCAGTGTTGGGTAATTAGCACTTTATTAGAGCTGATGCTGTTACACTTTCTCAGTGTTGGGTAATTAGCACTTTATTAGAGCTGATGCTGTTACACTTTCTCAGTGTTGGGTAATTAGCACTTTATTAGAGCTGATGCTGTTACACTTTCTCAGTGTTGGGTAATTAGCACTTTATTAGAGCTGATGCTGTTACACTTTCTCAGTGTTGGGTAATTAGCACTTTATTAGAGCTGATGCTGTTACACTTTCTCAGTGTTGGGTAATTAGCACTTTATTAGAGCTGATGCTGTTACACTTTCTCAGTGTTGGGTAATTAGCACTTTATTAGAGCTGATGCTGTTACACTTTCTCAGTGTTGGGTAATTAGCACTTTATTAGAGCTGATGCTGTTACACTTTCTCAGTGTTGGGTAATTAGCACTTTATTAGAGCTGATGCTGTTACACTTTCTCAGTGTTGGGTAATTAGCACTTTATTAGAGCTGATGCTGTTACACTTTCTCAGTGTTGGGTAATTAGCACTTTATTAGAGCTGATGCTGTTACACTTTCTCAGTGTTGGGTAATTAGCACTTTATTAGAGCTGATGCTGTTACACTTTCTCAGTGTTGGGTAATTAGCACTTTATTAGAGCTGATGCTGTTACACTTTCTCAGTGTTGGGTAATTAGCACTTTATTAGAGCTGATGCTGTTACACTTTCTCAGTGTTGGGTAATTAGCACTTTATTAGAGCTGATGCTGTTACACTTTCTCAGTGTTGGGTAATTAGCACTTTATTAGAGCTGATGCTGTTACACTTTCTCAGTGTTGGGTAATTAGCACTTTATTAGAGCTGATGCTGTTACACTTTCTCAGTGTTGGGTAATTAGCACTTTATTAGAGCTGATGCTGTTACACTTTCTCAGTGTTGGGTAATTAGCACTTTATTAGAGCTGATGCTGTTACACTTTCTCAGTGTTGGGTAATTAGCACTTTATTAGAGCTGATGCTGTTACACTTTCTCAGTGTTGGGTAATTAGCACTTTATTAGAGCTGATGCTGTTACACTTTCTCAGTGTTGGGTAATTAACACTTTATTAGAGCTGATGCTGTTACACTTTCTCAGTGTTGGGTAATTAGCACTTTATTAGAGCTGATGCTGTTACACTTTCTCAGTGTTGGGTAATTAGCACTTTATTAGAGCTGATGCTGTTACACTTTCTCAGTGTTGGGTAATTAGCACTTTATTAGAGCTGATGCTGTTACACTTTCTCAGTGTTGGGTAATTAGCACTTTATTAGAGCTGATGCTGTTACACTTTCTCAGTGTTGGGTAATTAGCACTTTATTAGAGCTGATGCTGTTACACTTTCTCAGTGTTGGGTAATTAGCACTTTATTAGAGCTGATGCTGTTACACTTTCTCAGTGTTGGGTAATTAACACCTGTGGTCTTGCAGTAACTTGTTGTTGTTGTTTTTTAACACTGTAGGGTTAAAGTGTTATTTTCATATTTATTTCCCTGGGTGCTTTTAGAGCTAATATTTTAGATTCTAGTACCACCCATGACTGTATTTGCTAGTGACAGAGATATCATTGTTGCGTTGATGGCTTTCAGTCCTGTAGTCTTCACCAAATGAGTGCCTAAGTGAATATTTTGTCAGAAGAAGTACTTTTTTTTTTTTATAATACCATGACAACCAAGTTTTACCCTAACACAGTGGTCTGAAATGCCAGGTTTGCATTTACATACATAAATCATATTATGCTGTATTGCAGAATTCCTATTGTAATCCAGACAGAGTTAAGTGTCCAACAATTGGAACTTTTATTCATCCATAATCTGCAGTTAGATTGGCTGCCAAAGTAGTGAAGATTGATAACTGAGACTATCTAAACCATCTAAACTGGAACAACTATCTCAATAACGGGTGAAATAAGTCCAACCACTTACAGATTGGATTAGTTTACAAAAATGTATTTTATTTATCGTTGTGTAGTCTAAGATGAATTAATCAATCATTGTGCATGGAGAAATATAGATATTAAAAGAAACTGTTCTAAAAAAAGCAACCTGCAACAAAGCATGCTGGGAAATATGATAATGAGGACCCGCCCATGTCTTTTTCACACTGAAAGAAAAATAACTCAACACAGTCGAGTAACAAATCAAATTAAATCAAATTTTATTTATCACATGCGTTGAATACAACAGGTGTAGACCTTACAGTGAAATGCTTACTTACAAGCCCTTAACCAACAATGCAGTTTTAAGAAAACACCTAAAAAAAGTAAGAGATAAGAATAACAAATAATTAAAGAGCAGCAGTAAAATAACAGTAGCAGGGATATGTACAGGGGGAAACAACAAGCCCATGTGGTGTTGATTCCACTGTGATTCAAACAACACTTATTTGACTATCTGTAGGTGGGGTCAATTTAAATCCCACTGGTGTTAACCCCACTAGAATCAACACTAAAAAGAACACCGTTTTTTATCTCAACACCAAGATATGAACACCTGCACATTTGTTGCGCACCAGCAACTCTCAATACCTCAATGTGAGTGACGGAGAGAACACAAAGACTCATTCAATAAAAATGTGTGCATCAAGCACAATTCTGCACAACATAACAGTTAAAACAGTTTAGGAAACTGAATTTGTTTCTGGATACTGTATAAAAAACTGTATATTCCCAGCTGTATAACTACTAAACACAATATTATCTCTATTTCTAAAAATCATTTCTCTATTCAAATTTGGTTCTTCATCATCATGAACCACACTCTGTCAACTAGACTGGCTTGATAAGTAACCTTGCCAGAGACCTGAACACTTGCTTTAGCTCCCCTAGCTAATGCCAAGGTATTATCTCAGCAAGCTTAAACTGTGGAGATTGGTAACCAGTCGGTCGCAAACACACATAACACTAGAACTGTTCTGAGCACATTTTCCTTCTTGGTCTTCAAACTCCCTCTATTCCCATTTTAAAATTAACATAAATACGCCAATATCTCACACTAATTTTTCCAGACAATCCGCAACCCAACACGTTTTATTTCTCTAAATAGACTTGAAAACTTGGTTGTAATTTGAGGACATGTTCTCAACTGGTTTATTGTATTTTATTTATTTATTTTATTGTATAGCCTACTAATCAGACCAATATCTATTTGTACAGTTAGATGACAAATCAAAGTTTAATTTGATGTTCCTGCTGTTCTCTTTGGCCAGAATCTTAACAGAATCTTAATTTGATCTCAATTCGCAATTTACACAAGTGAATTGAGTTTAGCACATGGTCCTGAGGTTAGGATTTAGGCCTTTGTGTATGCTGTCCCTTAGTAACATAAATATGGTGTGCTATTTCTTTGATATGCAGACTAGCTACATCCACAGTTGTGGGCCTTGAGTTGAGACATAAAGGCATCATCCTCCCATGTGATGTGTGCCATAAGCACTCTGGGTAATTAGGTACTCCTCATAGGAATATTTTAGTCCCTTTAGAATTGTATGGAACGTAACAGTGTCTGGTCTGGTGGTAGAGCTACCCATTCCAGACCAGGCATACCCACTGGAAACAGGGTTACGAATCCCGACATTCTCATCTGTCATGTATGTCTCCCACTGTCGATACACAATATATTAACCAAAATAAAAATATATATATTTAAAGAATTACATGGAATGTAATTAATTAAGGCGTTTTCCAGTTGTCTCCATTAACATGTTCTTAAGGTGTACTTAAAGGGATTTAATAAGGGGCAATAATTAGTTTATAAAATGTGAACTAATAGTTTATAGAGCAGATAAATAGACATTTATAACACATATGTTTGAAATTATGGGATTGTTATTTTGGCACGTGCGAAATAGTGATCTCATGTATGATTGCAATGTTATTGAGTACTACTGAAATGAATACCAGTGCAGCCATGCAAGCTCAGGCAACCAGCTAAAATACAAGCACATTATTTCAACCATTCTACTATAATTTTCTATGAACTAAATAACTAATAACCCCCTTCTTTAAATCATTATAACTTATAACCCCCTTCTTTAAATCATTTTAGGTGTACCTTAAAGTCTTTAAAAACATCACAAAAGCATTCAGGTGTGACCTGAAACTTGGAGTGCAGCTTGCACAATGTAAAAGAGTTGCACCGTACTACTTACAGCACTTTTTCATGTAATCACTGTGGCAAAATTTACCAGACACTCTTATCCAGAGCGACTTACACGAGCAATTAGGGTTAAACGCCTTGCTCAAGGGCACATTGACAGATTTGTCAACTAGTCGGCTCGGGGATTCAAACCAGCGACCTTTCAGTTAATGCCTCAATGCTCTTAACCACTAGGCTACCTGTCACCTATTTATAAAGCTTCAGTGATGTTAAATATGGTGTGCAATTTGTTTTGACTGAAGCTGAATATCAGTAGATGAAAATCAGACAG
Source organism: Oncorhynchus tshawytscha (assembly GCF_018296145.1). Lineage (NCBI taxonomy): Eukaryota > Metazoa > Chordata > Actinopteri > Salmoniformes > Salmonidae > Oncorhynchus > Oncorhynchus tshawytscha. The sequence goes on from NC_056454.1 coordinate 38,943,142, forward strand.
ACAATTTAGTTATGAAAGATCTTCAATTATTTTATTACCTTCAACAATTAAATACATTTAATTGCACATATCATTGATACGCCTCATGCTCATGAACTTCATGCCACTCATACCCATCTCTCTGAAGCTCCTGTACTCTCCAGGCCTCATGTACATCTGCCTGCCTCTGAAGTGGGGCTGCTCGTACATCAGCCAGTGGCCGTCCATCACGTTGCAGGACTGGCAGTCTGACATACGGTAACGCTCCTGGATGGAGTCACAGTCGTCCATCATCTCGTGCATCTGACCTCCGAAGTTCTCCCTCTCGTAGATCCTCATCCTGAAGGATCCTCTGTGCTGTAATGCATTTATTTATTTATTTACATTCATTTATGTTCTTTGAAAGTTGTTCATCCTAAAATAGGAAATTGCACAATAATGTATAAACGTGAGATAAGGTGTCTTACCTGGGGGATCATTCTACAGGACCGGATGTTGTCAAACATCATGCCCATGCTTATCATGCGCTGCATGTCAGGGTACTCTCCCCTCCTCATGAAGAACTGCTGGCCCATGAAGCTGGCGCGCTCGTACGCCATGAAGCAGCCGCTCTCCACTCTGCAGGACTGGCAGCGGGACATGTAGGAGGAAATGTCGGGGCAGTCGCTCATGCACTCATAGGAGCGGCCCTGGAAGTTCCTGTCCTCGTAGAAGGTAATCTATAGGAAAAGGGGGGACATATTTGTTTTGTCCCTGAAATGGCATAAAGCATGTACTGTACGGTCATTTTATTTTTAGACACGGGTAATGTTGGATTACTGATTCCTGTAACACATAGCTAATGTTTCTGTAATATTTCTGTAATATTATATTTACAGAATATAGGATGTACATTTTACTATTATAAAAATGTAGCCTACATGTAGCTACTGTGAGTCTGCTCAGATTACCTTGCCCATGTTGGTGGTTGGTGGTTGACAGTAGATCAGCTTGTACTTCTACCATCACTCTGTGGTAATTTTATACAGAAACCAGAGGGCCAAGGTTTGTTGTTATTCAAATGTCCAAAGCTGATGATTGAGCAGTATGACGGCTTTTGCTGATCAGGGCCTATGAATTGTAACAAAGGTGTTCATCCATACATTTCTGGCAGGGATGACCTGTGTTGTCGGTTACGTTATAAGCATAACTTTTGTGTACGGGTATCAGTAAGAATGTTCTTTGCATTCATTGTGGTCTGGTAATCGAGGATGTACAGTAGAGAACCTGAGATGAGGTTGATTTACAGTACACATCCCTGTTGAACAGATAGAGACCAATATTACAGCTACTTTTACAGTTATAGTGAAAAAATAAGCAATTTTATGATGTCCTCAATCTAGTAGAGTATACTGGTCATGTTTGGACATCACTTTTATAATGATTTCATGTCCTTGAAATAATAATTTTATAACATGCAACTATAGATTCTTATTGATAACTGAGTGGAAAGGTAGCCTAGCGGTTAGAGTGTTGGTCCAGTATACGAAAGGTAGTTGGTTTGAAAACCTGACCTGACAAGGTGAGAAATCTGTCGAAGTGCACTTGAGCATCGGTGCTTTCTTGCTATGATTGACCCTATAAAACAACACACTCACTACACATATCTGATGTACGGGACAATGTTTTTCTGAAAGAAAATTATTGTTTCACCTGCCTGTAAATTGTATTTGTCATTTATCCACTGGATAGTGTGCTGATAATTGTTTGTGAAATTAATTGAATATTAGAATTGGTTCTGATGGGTGATTGATTTACAATGACAACCATCACACCTTCAAGACACAAGTGCATGTACTTCCTTCGGTTCAAAAAGATGCCGGGGACTGATAGGGGCTGGTGTATATGTGACAATTGCATAGGAAGTATGCATGTACTTTTACAATTGACTTACTTATTTCTCTCATGTCACTTTCATTTTCTACAATATACTGTATGTAGCGATGCACGTATGTCATTTCTATTCATCTCACAATTAATTCATTACTGATTACTAAAGTGATATAATGCTGATTTCTGATTTTGCTGAGACCAGAATGAATGTTTTTTTATCTTGCAATTTCCTCATATAATTGTTTGAATATTTGCCAAACCCTTCTACATCAAACATTTCAGTCCACCAGTGTTGACGTATCATGGTTATTACCCTATTCCCCTCGCACCACTCAATAATGGTTAAGAATTAATATCATATTATTTAGTTCTGATTGAGGTAATAAGTAAATTACCAAGTAGCATGAGCCTCGGCTAATGGGAGCCGGATCGGCTCATAGGAGCAGGAGCTAATCCTGTTTCTGTAGAATGAGGCAGCTTGATGTACAAGTACACCTCCTGGACAGGACCCTAGTCTGTTGCAATCTATCTCTTTACTGCTGAGTGCCAAGCAGAGATGCATAGGGTCCAATCTTTGGTATTACTTGCCCAGTAATCACAAGTTGGATGATTGAAGTGATAGCTCAACTCATGTTGATGGTAATTATGGTCTTTATTTTTTGTTTTGTCTTTTAATACATAACTGCGTATTGTTTAAGGTGATTGTATATATGTTCCTAGATATGTGGTTTTCTTTATATGTGAAAATATATTTTTGGGGTCATTGGGGGGCGATTTGGGTCACAGGAATTCGGTGACTTTCTTATTTGGGTCTTGAGCTGGAAAAGTTTAAGAAGACATTCCTTAGACAGTCACGTATGGTAGCTAAGGCCATTTGATTTCAGCCTCCGAAAGTCTAGTAGCCATAGTATTTTTTACAACTTTCTGCCACTGAAAGCTGAAAACAGTGACCTCCAGATGAGTGGTGTATGTTTTCAGGTTTGAATGCAGTACGTGCCATAGTAAGTATTCTTATTTCAGTTTTTAATGCAGTACGTGCCATAGTAAGTATTCTTATTTCAGATTTAATGCAGTACGTGCCATAGTAAGTATTCTAATTGGTCAATATATGAGATACTGGATGCAAGGCCTTAACAAAGTGGTAGTTGATAATTGTTCGCACAAGTAATGACATGGCCTTTATTGAATCATTCTTGTTAGTGTCATTTTATACCAACTTAAAACCACATAAATACAGTGAACATTTAATGAATATTAGTTATTTCAAAAATGAAAATGTAAACAAGTCAGAGATCATTCGTACACAAAGGGGTTAAAAATGCAATAATTTTAATAACTAAGCATGTATTTACAGCAAGTGCTTGAGCAGGATGGCTAAAAGTCAGTGACCCGTCTGAAAGAGCCTACAATGGCGCAGGTGGCGCACCATTCACGGTATCTCCTGTACTCTCCGGTTCTCAGGAAGTACTGTCGACCCCGGTAGTTGGGATACTCGTAGAAGATCCAGAAGCCATTCATGATATTACAGGAGTAGATGTGGCGGTGGTGGAAACGATCAGACACACAGGGACAGTCATCCATGAATTCCATCATGTGACCACTGAAATCGGCCTTCTCGTAGATTCGCATCCTATATGAACCCCGGTACTGTGGAGCAAAAGAAAGAGCAATCAAAATGGCATCCAGTTGATACCGTACAGAGAGTAGATGGATAATATAATGGCAAGGTGGCAATAAATATCAAAATCCATTTCCTAGATAGTTCTAGGAAGCTCATGAATCTAAATCATAAAACAGAGATGATGTAATAAAGATAAATAAATGATGTTCTTATCCTTGCTACAACTCTCTTGTCTTGATAATCATTTTCAGGTACCTTCCTATGTCTCAGTAAGACATCCATACCCAGTCAGAACTTACCATTGGAATCATACGACATGATCGGATACAGCTGCTGAAGCCCATCCAACGCTGGTAATCAGTATACTCTCCCCTCCTCATGTAATACTGGTGACCCATGTAGTTGGGGCGTTCATAGATCATAAAACAGCCACTATCCACCCTGATGGAGTTACAGCGGCTGAAGTAGGAGTGCAGGTCTGTGCAGTCATTGCTGCACTCATAACTACGACCTTGGAAGTTCCTGTCCTCGTAAAATGTAATCTGCAAATCAAGAAATTCCAATGATAAATTTCACTTTGGGCTGATATAGGTGGGGTGGGACCCACTATACAGCATATACTGAGCACATTATATAGCAGACAAGGGAGTAAAATGGTCAGAGTTTACAGTTCAATAGCACAGGGAAAAAGTCCTACCTTGCCCATGGTCTCCGTTGGAGAGATTCCACATGTTTTCAGAGCTTTTTATACTATACCTCTTGACAAACAAAGTATTGTTATTCAAATGATCACATAGTTATAACTCAGGGTACTGGCACATGTTTTCCTTTTTGTTGGAGAACAACATTGGGTGAGAAATATGGATTTGTATTTGAAAAAACAGGATAAATAATTACTGGTTTGATGTTTTGACATGCATAGACAAAGGAAAAGACTAGTATGGTATCCACACGTCCAATAGACAATAGGTACAGAACAATATGGAACAGCCCCTTTAGCATTAAATATGGTGCGTAACACTAGAGGTAGCCATTCAGGTCCTTGCTATCCTGGATCCTTGGGACGTCCCAACCCTGACTTTACCCCACTGAAGTTGACATTTAAAATGGTTGAGGTAGGGATTAAGGTCAGTGTTAGGTAAGGGTTAAGGTTATGGTGAGGGTAAGGGTTAAGTTTAGGGTTCAGGGTAGGTACGTCCCAAGGATTCTGTATTGCACTAGCCTAGCCATTCACTATGCAATCTCATTTGCATTCTCAACCCATTTTATGCAAATGAGTACAGTCCGAAAAATGACATCCTGCTTGCAACACATGGAGTATTTACAGTACGTGATGTGTCAACATCCAATGTGTCATAGGCTACTTACTGAACATGAATCACAGCACCAACATGATTACGAACACATTTTTACTACAACTACATTATTACCTACCACCACCACCACCTTTACCATTACTAGTGCACCTCTGCTCGCTGAAGTCAGAAGAATTCAAGTGAGTTTTACATTTTTTGCCACATTCTAGCCTTTCTTCACTATCCATACCATAACTTACCATATCCATTGCCAAGGACAGTCCAAAACATCTCCCTTATTGGCCTGCTAAGCTAACGCTGTTCCCATGACCATCCTTGACTAATTACAGTTTGCTTTTACATGGTTAACAAACGATTTGTTTGTGTCATCCCTTTATCCCCAGAAATGCCAATCACCCCTGTGATTACATGTTTTGCATAAACGTTAACAATGGTATTGTGCTGGAAAGCAGAATGTAATTTCATGACCATTACATGGCTCTCTAGTTAACGGTAGTTGGCTATGCTGTAGGCCTAGATCAATAACAGCCAAGAAATGAAGCAAAGGTTGATATAAAAGTTTTTTTTATAACAGGCCATTCGATCATAGAATGTACTAATTATACATCGTTAAGTGTACATGATACTGGACAATATAGAAACATTTGAGTTATTTTGGCAGACTGATGGAAAGGTTACTGAAAATGTACCCCATAACACTTTTAAAAACATTTTAATCACAAATAATACCTGTGAAGTCCCGATCAAAAACATCAAACGCCATTTAATTATTCCTAAATGCTCATTGTTGTTCCATAGGACTGCGAGTTCTACGGTGAAATCAGTATATGTTAGAACCTCGTAGTTCACAACTTTAAAAAAAACCTGTTGTTTAATGGGAATGCGGAGTTGAGGATAGAATATAAAATAATGTCGGACTTTAGGCTAAACCCAGTGGCCAAAGATGGATGAAATTCCGTCATTGAAGTAGTTATAATTGAGCTAGGAAGGGTCCAGTTGTACCTCACCTCACAAGCCAAAGAAACTAGAAGAATGTCTAATTATTGGCCATGTTTTGTTGTCGCCTGTAGTTAGTTCATCTGCCCATAACGAACTCACTTCATAGACTGGGTTCTTGCACTGAACAAAGAAGTACTTCTTTCCATCTTCTTTCCATCTCACTTCCTGAAGGCTGCCATTGCATTTTAGTCATTTAGCAGACGCTATTATCCAGAGCAACTTACAGGGGTAATTAAGAAGAATAATTTATTACATTTGTAAAGCAGTTTTCATCATAAAGAATCATCTCAAAGTGCATAAAAGAAAAAAGAAAAGAAAATAGTTTTTTTTTTGTTACACAATTAAACAAACTGACACAAAGAACCCAGCTGACGCTAGGACAACAAGGAGCACAGCTCTCAACACAAAGCCTTCCTAAAGAGAAAGGTCTTTAGGCCCGTTTTAAAGGAGCCCAGAGTCAGTGGTGCCCTCAGGTGGTCTGAGAGGGCATTCCAAAAGCTCTGAGCGGTCAAGCTGAATGCCCGATCCCTCAAGGAGCAGAGCTTGGTCCTGGGAGCGTGGAGGAGCAGGCTACTGCTTGACCTGAGGTTGGGGTTATGAAGGAAGAGCAGTTCTTTGAGATAAGGAGTGGCATTGTCATGAAAACACTGGAAAGTCTGCAGGAGGCTTTTGAATTTAATCTGGAATGAGAAAGGGAGCCTGTGCAGAGATGCCAGGAAGGTGGGGATGTGATGGTATTTCCACACTCTCATCAGGATCCTGGCAACCAATTCGGGTTAAGTGCATTGCTCAAGGGTACATCAACATATTTTTCAACCAAGTCGGCTTAGGGATTCAAACCAGTGATCTTTCAGTTACTGGCCCAATGCTCTTAACCACTAGGCTACCTGTAGCCCGGATGCCTGTATATAAATGATTGTGTGACCTATACAGTATTTATCTTATACATTACTTTTGGAACTTCTTCATGAGCATTGTTGAATGTTAGGATCTGTCATGTCTTGACCCACATCTTATTGATTTATTAATTGACTGTGAAACAAGATTACTTTACTTTTGGAACTTCTACATGAACATTGTTGAATGTTAGGATCTGTCATGTCTTGTCTTACCCCACATCTTATTGATTTATTACTTGGCTTTATGTTAGGGCTAAAAAGTGTGTCAATATGTGGTACCGCTACAAAGACTATAAGTGGAGCAGAGAGTCAGTTTGGTTTATTGGCATGCTAAGGAGTTCTCAAGATAACTCACATTAGGTAGTCGCTTGATGAAGACAAAATGCAGGGTAAGAAATATTGTCCTTATAAATATTGAGATATTGCCTTATAGTAAACTCAGCATTTGCTCATTAACTCAGATATTGCTCATTAAACTCAGCATCTAACCAGATAATGATCTGGTTCCTTCATATTGTTTTAATTTCCTTGGTTATGTTACAGTATATCCTTATTATGAATTATGATATATCTTTATCTTATTTGATAAGTGCATTCTTGAAAATAAGCTGCATTCATATATCATTAAATATGCCATGTAAGTAAGATCGTAAGAACAAAACTACTTTATAAAAATCTGATTCTCATCTTTCAGCAATAGCAGGTACAGAGAAAGCAAAGGTAGTGATTAACATATATCTACATGCTGGTCTGTACAATTAGCATTAATATTCATATTTAATAGGTATATTAATAAATAATAATTGTATTCCAGTAGGCCAATGTGACTGCAACTATGTTGGGAAATGATGTAAATATATCACTAGCCACTTTAAACAATGCTACCTTATATAATGTTACTTACCCTACATTATTCATCTCATATGCATACGTATATACTGTACTCTATGTCATCGACTGCATCCTTATGTAATACATGTATCACTAGCCACTTTAACTATGCCACTTTGTTTACATACTCATCTCATATGTATATACTGTACTCGATATCATCTACTGTATCTTGCCTATGCTGCTCTGTACCATCACTCATTCATATATCCTTAGGTACATATTCTTTATCCCCTTACACTGTGTATAAGACAGTAGTTTTGGAATTGTTAGTTAGATTACTTGTTGGTTATTACTGCATTGTCGGAACTAGAAGCACAAGCATTTTGCTACACTCGCATTAACATCTGCTAACCATGTGTATGTGACAAATTTGATTTGATTTGATTTGAATGTGAATGTAGGATTTACAGGTACACTCACCGTTATTGATGTGATGCCTCAAATTCACTACGTTCTCCAGTCAGAACTACTGCATACTACTACTGAGTCTACTTCTTTTAGCATCATGGTATGGATAAATTCACTACGTTCTCCAGTCAGAACTACTGCATACTACTACTGAGTCTACTTCTTTTAGCATCATGGTATGGATAAATTCACTACGTTCTCCAGTCAGAACTACTGCATACTACTACTACTGAGTCTACTTCTTTTAGCATCATGGTATGGATAAATTCACTACGTTCTCCAGTCAGAACTACTGCATACTACTACTACTGAGTCTACTTCTTTTAGCATCATGGTATGGATAAATTCACTACGTTCTCCAGTCAGAACTACTACTGAGTCTACTTCTTTTAGCATCATGGTATGGATAAATTCACTACGTTCTCCAGTCAGAACTACTACTAGAGTCTACTTCTTTTAGCATCATGGTATGGATAAATTCACTACGTTCTCCAGTCAGAACTACTACTGAGTCTACTTCTTTTAGCATCATGGTATGGATAAACTCACTACGTTCTCCAGTCAGAACTACTACTGAGTCTACCTCTTTTAGCATCAGTCATGGATAAAACTACGTTCTCCAGTCAGAACTACTACTGAGTCTACTTCTTTTAGCATCATGGTATGGATAAACTCACTACGTTCTCCAGTCAGAACTACTACTGAGTCTACTTCTTTTAGCATCATGGTATGGATAAACTCACTACGTTCTCCAGTCAGAACTACTGCATACTACTACTGAGTCTACTTCTTTTAGCATCATGGTATGGATAAACTCAACCACAATACATGAACGGCTGGCTGATCCCTTATGGGCCCCATAACAGGGAGAGCGGCTCACGCTTTGTCTGCTTGCATTCTTTTGCCAATAAATGCATTTTTCTCACATATAATGTGGGGTTTAGTGATCAATCTGTACTTTTTGACATGAGTTATCAGAACAAACCAATATTCTAGTAATGATTAGGTGTTTTGATATCCAACATGGAACATAAATGGTTGTGGTGCTGTAATTATTTGTGTAGGATTTAGATATCTAGAGCCTACTGTAGAACAAGATCAATTATATATCTCAAATGCTCTACCAATAAACGTATTTAGACTGCGTAAAGAGATTTATTAAAATCAGCAAACTTTGTGTGAATTGTCACCAGTGAGGGACTCAAGCAATGGGATTGAGTTTTGAGAATATACCAATCTCAATGAAAAGATGAGAAGAAACAGAACACGTTTTTGATTACGAATCAAAGTTTATTGTGGACAGAGTGACAGTTGATAGTTTAAAATGGGAGCTGTGGTTTAGTTGAAGTCGGTGATCCTTCTGAGGGAGCCGATCTTGGGGCTCTGACCTCCCCAGTCGCTGAACCTCCTGTACTCACCGGGCCTCACATAGTACTGCCTTCCCTTGTAGTTGGGCTGGTCGTACATCAGCCAGTGGCCGTCCATCACGTTGCAGGAGTTGATGTCGGACATACGGAAACGGTCCTGGACATTGGGGCAGTCGTCGCTCAGCTCGTTCATCTGGCCGCCCATGTCAGGACGATCGTACATTCTCATTTTGTAGTTGCCGCGGTGCTGTAACGGGATCAAACAGGTGTTACATAGACATTACATAGTTATTACATAGTTACTACATGGTTACTGCATAGTTATTACATAGTTACTACATGGTTACTGCATAGTTATTACATAGTTACTGCATGGTTACTGAATAGTTATTACATAGTTACTACATGGTTACTGAATAGTTATTACATAGTTACTACATAGTTATTACATAGTTACTACATGGTTACTGAATAGTTATTACATAGTCATTGCATAGTTACATGGTCATTACATAGATATTATATGGTTTCTGTATGCTCAATTTGTATATTTCTTACATTTAATTAAATATAATGGTACATTTAGAGGTACATGTTGCTGAGGCTTTAGTTGAAATTTAGATGTATGTTATATTCAACAAATTTATGACTGATTTATCTCATGGCAGCTACATGTTATATGCAGGTAGCTCATATACGCACATCCTAGTCTATCAAAATGAATCAATAAAATACATGTTCAATATAATTGCAGTATTCAAATGTATCTGGTTATGACTTTGGCTCTACTATAAAGAATAGAAAATGTATGCCTGATATTTAAATCATTCAGTGAAAAACGATGACTTTCCTTCAGCTTAGTGTGTTGTGAAAAGGGTTATGAAATGTAATGTTTCAAATGATATATAACTGGAAGAGGAGCTGCTGCCTTGGCAACTGTACAACTGTAGATGCATTTCAAACCTTGTTACTCACCATGGGGATCATACGGCAGGACCTGATGCAGTCGTTGATGCCAATCATTCGCTGGTTATCGGGGTACTCTCCCCTCCTCACGAAGTACTGGTTTCCCATGTAGTTAGGGCGCTCGTAGACCATGAAGCAGCCGCTCTCAACCCTGAGGGAGTTGCAGCGGTTGAAGTAGGAGTGCAGGTCGGCACAGTCGCTGTTACACTCATGAGAGCGACCCTGGAAGTTCCTGTCCTCGTAGAAGATTATCTGCAAACAATCACATCACAGAATATCATTATCTCTAAAATTACAGGACTACTAAACTGCATGAGATCTGTCTGCTAAACTGGTTGTATTATCTGATATATTTGTAGAAACTGTGCACGTAAAACTAAGGGGAAATTAATGGAATATTGTAAAATATCATTGTAAAATTGTTTAGATTTCATCTGAAAAGTTGTAAAACCATGGACTTCTATCTTACCTTTCCCATAGTCATGTTGGTGGTGGATGGGGGTGACGGCTCAGTGCTCAATGTCCCTCAGTTCAGCACTGTCTTTTATTTTAAAAAAATAACACACACAGGGCAGCTGTGTGATTGCACAGCATAAAGTATTGTCATTCAAATATATCCCTCAGTCATGGTGATGATGTTTCAATGGTGGGGGTCTGTTGATGTATGAATGGCCGTGTGTAACCAGTTATTGTTCTATCACTCATGTTCATCACAATTCCCCCGAAAACACTACTGTATACCAGTCTGATACACTCACTGCACTGCATCAGCAAAACCTATCAACGCCATATTCATTATACAGTCGTCGTCAGCTACAGTACATGTTAGAGAGCCAATACACGGGCCACGAAATTAACAAATAATACTATTTGTATGAACTTAGCCTAGTTTATGCATCTTTGTAGAATAAACACATTGTAGTTATCAATTTACAGTAGCATAAAGGCTTCTCCTGTGGGGACAGTACTTAATTTCTAAGAGTGTATCATTGGTCAAGAATAGGCCCAGAGACTTGCTACCATCATGTGATCAAATGATATAGTCATCATTGATAAGTATTGGTCTATTCAATAGGTTTGTCAATATTACTTTATTACGTTTTCAAGAATCTAATCAAATGAACATGCCACATCAATGAAAGGCATTTTAACATTGTGAACATTGTTTTTGTCTGAAGATATTCCAATTTGAAAGTATAATTTTTGACTGTAGACTTTGTAATAAGTTTCCTCTTCTAGGTATTTGTTAAATCCCATCATGTTGTTCAGGTTTGTTTCGACATCTTCTCTAATTTAATTGTCACTTTCTCAATCCTTTTATGTTTGTGTTTTATACCAAGAACAGGAAATGAGATGATCCATTCATGTGCAGTGAGGGTGGGGTATACAATCTCTTAACTTGAGTGATTGTATCACTCAAATGATAGCAAGATGGCTTTATGATGTTGTATATTCTATCACTGAGCCTGATGTCCGGGGTGAATATTCAAAGAGTTATTGTCCCACCATGAGTCCTGGCTAGCCGCAGAGGAGCTGGCCACAACGTTCAATTAATTGAGAGCAGGGTATGTTCAGTAGTACATGATTGATTGAATGGAACCCATTCTAGCACTCTTTCTGACCCATTTTCTGATTCTCCTGCACTCAAAGAAAAAAGGGTGCTATCTAGAACCTAAAAGGATTCTTCGGCTTTCCCCGTAGGAGAACCCTTTGAAGAACCCTTTTTGGTTCCAGGTAGATCCCTTTTGGGTTCCATGTAAAACCCTTTCCACAGATGTTTCTACATGGAATCCAAAAGGGTTTTACCTGGAACTGAAAAGGGTTCTCCTATGGGGATAGCTGAAGAACCCTTTTGGAACCCTTTTTTCTAAGAGTGTGTAACCGCAGGTATTATAGGGTACCCCGTTCTCCGGTAGTTTGAGTGGTTGTAGAACAGCAAGTTTCCTCCTTTCACATTGCAAGAGAAAAAGTTGTTGATGTGGAAACGATCCTTTATGCTGGGACAGTCGTTCACCAGATCCATCATCTGCCCACAATATTCTAATCTCTCATAGAGTCAGTCGCATGTTGTAGGATCCAGGCACCTGCTATTGATTAGAGGTGAAAAAAGCTGCTATAATCGTACAATCTTAGAACTTCTATCTTTATCTGATAATCAGAGGACCATTACAAATCTTTACACCCCCACTCCTGCTCACACACACCTGCACCAACGTATAAAAAAAATGTACTTAAAAAAAAAAATATTCAACAACTAGGCAAGTCAGTTAATAACACATTTTTATTTACAATGACGTCCTAGGAACAGTGAGTTAACTGGTCTAGGAACAGTGGGTTAACTGGTCTAGGAACAGTGGGTTACCTGGTCTAGGAACAGTGAGTTAACTGCCTTGTTCAGGGGCTGAATGACAGATTTTTACCTTGTCAGCTCAGGGATTCGATCTAGCAACCTTTCAATTACTGGCCCAAACACTAGGCTACCTGCCACCCCTAATTAACATTCAATCATAGGAATAAAACAATTATTTATTAATTTAGCAATTATCTTCCAATAGCATCTTAACCCAGAATTCCACAACTGGTACAGATGTAGGATCTTAATTTGATCACAGTTGTTACAAAGAATTTTCCTGCACAGCAGGAAATGCTAACTTATAGTTTAAAAAGGTTTCTAAAGTTTGTAATTTCCACTGTGAAATTCCAGACTTGATTTGCCTTGATGAAAAATGTATCAACCCCTAAAAATGTAACTTCCTGTTGCTCCAGGATTATTTTCCTGCTGTAGCAAACTGGCTCAAATTAAGATCCTACATCTGTATAATTGGCATAACTCTCACACCAGATTAGAATGCTCCAAGTTTACTTTTTGAGAGTGAAATATACAGAGTATACTATATATCTATAGTACCAGTCAGAAGTTTGGACACACCTACTCATTCAAATGTTTTTCTTTATTTTTACATTGTAGAATAATAGTGAAGACAGTAAAATTATGAAATAACACATATGGAATCATGCACAGTAGTAACCAAAGAATTGTTAAAAAAATCTAAATATATTTTACATTTGAGATTCTTCAAAGTAGCTGCCTGATGACAGCTTTGCACACTCTTGGCATTTGTGTTATTTTATAGTTTTGATGTATTCACTATTATTCTACAATGTAGAAAATAGTAAAAATAAAGAAAACCCCTTGAATGAGTAGGTGTGTCCAAACTTCTAACTGGTACTGTAACTGAAAATACTTTTATAGCGAAAATATTGATACTTTCTGAATGTACTATTTGAAAGTGAAATAACCATATAATACAAGTACATTTTTTGCTTTTAGTTCGGGAAATTGTGAACTGACAATTTATTAACTTTTCATAAAATGTTTATAAATATACATTTATTAACTTTTCATAAACTGTTTGTACATTTATTAACTAGTTTTTTTTCCGCAAGGGCAGTCAAACAAACAGAGAGCTCACCAAGGGAATGATGTGGCAAGAGTTTGTCATTGATGCTCATCCAACGATGGTAGTCAGGCTACTCTCCTGGACACAGGTAGTACTGGTGGCCAGTGTAGTTGGGCTTCTCCTATCATGAAGCATCTACATGTCACCTTGATGGAGTTACACCGGCTGAGTAGAACGAGCATGTCTGTGAAGTCCCCACTGCACTCAAATGACGGCCACCATAGTTATTGTCTTCATAGATGATGATCTAGGCATAAAGTTGATATCATGTTGTTATAAACCCATAAGGTTGAAATACTTCCCCCCCTGTTTAAATCTAATTAGCATACAAAACAACTTATTTGTCTTTTTTTTGCATTGGATGGGTCTCAATCCACCGCGTTTGCCGATGTCTCACTTTCGCATCTGCAGTGAAATGTGACAGAGCTAGAGCATTGTTTGTCAGACCATGAAACATCCAGAAATCGGTCTTCTCACAAGATCGTCTGTAGTGTCCGAATGGTGGGACTCGTCTGAAGTCAGTACAGCCGATCTGACAACTTCTGTCTGTAGTGTCCGAATGGTGGGACTCGTCTGAAGTCAGTACAGCCGATCTGACAACTTCTGTCTGTAGTGTCCGAATGGTGGGACTCGTCTGAAGTCAGTACAGCCGATCTGACAACTTCTGTCTGTAGTGTCCGAATGGTGGGACTCGTCTGAAGTCAGTACAGCCGATCTGACAACTTCTGTCTGTAGTGTCCGAATGGTGGGACTCGTCTGAAGTCAGTACAGCCGATCTGACAACTTCTGTCTGTAGTGTCCGAATGGTGGGACTCGTCTGAAGTCAGTACAGCCGATCTGACAACTTCTGTCTGTAGTGTCCGAATGGTGGGACTCGTCTGAAGTCAGTACAGCCGATCTGACCATTTTCTTTCCCTCACTTCGGAATAGTTCAATGAAGTCCATTTCCAAATGTTGGAGTGGATATTCTACAAAAAAAATGTTTTTAAGTAGTTATCCTCTAGGCCATTAAGTCTTTCCTAACTTGCAGTGTTTCCTAACCTGCTATACCACCTGGTGTGTCCTAACCTGCTATACCACCTGGTGTTTCCTAACCTGCTCTACCACCTGGTGTTTCCTAACCTGCTCTACCACCTGGTGTTTCCTAACCTGCTCTACCATCCTTCCTCCCTGTTGGCACATGGCTCTGCCCATGTGTCAATATTGCTGCATATCTAAACAACGACTTAGGTAAGATTAGTAAATTATCTTTATGTCTGACATTATCTTGTAGGATCGCCCCTTTCATTTTCCACATGTCCAATTCTTCCTGGGGCGTTTGTTCTTGGCTATCCTGTAACAATTCTCTGTCAAGTGTCTTCTTTAAGATTTGTCTGTGCTGCTTAGTATGGTTTAAATGCATGTGTGCTCTCTGTGTAAATAGTAACCTTTCTCTCCTTTCTTATTTCGCATGCTCTAGTCAATGCTACTATTTTGGCCTGCTGTGCAGAATAATTTGTGGGCAATGGTTCAGTGTCTAACACCTTAGTTCCTGAAACCAACTAAGCTTTCATTCCCCTTTTAGTTGGGGTAACAACTACTTTCAACAAAATCATCATATCTCTTCCTAGCGAATTTACTAAACAAACACTTAAAATAAAACTAAAATACCTGCCTGCCCTCCTCACTTGTCATATTTTTTAAACAAATGGAGCAGAAAATATTTCCACTAATTAATATCCTAAAGCTAAGCGAACCAAATTCCCTTCCCCTTATATTCTTATTCTGTCTTTTCTGTCTGTCACGGTATTATTTCTGTCCCCCATTTCTCGGGAGAGCCTTACACTCTGCCATCTAATCCTGTTTATATTTTAACTATGCTGGTCTCCACGTAGTAACTGTTATCTACCCTTTCTGTCACTTCTATCTTCTCTCCCCATGCTACTCCCAAACCATCAAGGTCTCAGCAGTGGGGGGAGGGGCTTCTCCCTCTGCCTTTCCTTCTATCTTCTCTCCTTCTGCTACTCCCAAACCATCAAGGTCTCAGCAGTGGGGGGAGGGGCTTCTCCCTCTGCCCTTCCTTCTATCTTCTCTCCTTCTGCTACTCCCAAACCATCAAGGTCTCAGCAGTGGGGGAGGGGCTTCTTCCCTCTGCCCTTCCTTCTATCTTCTCTCCTCCTGCTACTCCCAAACCATCAAGGTCTCAGCAGTGGGGGGAGGGGCTTCTCCCTCTGCCCTTCCTTCTATCTTCTCTCCTCCTGCTACTCCCAAACCATCAAGGTCTCAGCAGTGGGGGAGGGGCTTCTCCCTCTGCCCTTCCTTCTATCTTCTCTCCTCCTGCTACTCCCAAACCATCAAGGTCTCAGCAGTGGGGGGAGGGCTTCTCCCTCTGCCCTTCCTTCTATCTTCTCTCCTCCTGCTACTCCCAAACCATCAAGGTCTCAGCAGTGGGGGGAGGGGCTTCTCCCTCTGCCCTTCCTTCTATCTGTCTGTTGCTCTTTCTTATAACAGTCAGTATCAAATATGGGTTCTGTTTCCAAATATTGACTAAATGTCTCACTGTCTCCCTGTCTGAACTCATGGATTTTAGAAAAATCAACATGTCTATGGTAGTAATCCCTAAGATTATTAATAGTTTGATTAAGTTTATCTCGATACTCTCAATGATCCTGGATCACCGCAGATGTCATATATCCCTGTCCTGTTGGCTCAGAATATGTCCTTAATACTTAATATAAGTCTATTATTATTAAACTTATTCTTGCTAACTTTATAACCTTATTCAACAACAAAATATAATAATACTATCGTATCAATTTCACAGCCTTGTTGTGTTACATTTATTACACTGCAGACAACAACAGCTAAGGGAAAATAAAACGTTGCTAGATTACTAAACATTACTTAAGCCAAAATAGTGGGAGTTTCAAAATAACCTTATGACAGTTTTTTATTAACCCACCTTCGCCCCATTTTTAACCCATAATTCTCCATGAGAGTATTGTATAAAAAATACTACTACTGGTCAAAAGATAAAAAAAGTTTCAAATAGCATAATCAGATCAAAATACACTACTCTGAACCTCCACAAAGAAAAATGATTGTACCCTTATGGCCATAGGAAGAGAGACTTAAGGAAGTCTACTCTTAGTCGAAGGCTATGCCCTTTCTTCCTTCTCATTGGTTCAAATTACAAATGTGTCAAAGAACTATAAACTCCATCATAATTATCAACTACACAAATGACCTTAAAATCAGTATCACAAATGAACTTACATTCATTATCCAAATGGCCCTGATCAGACCACAAAGGAAAGCCAGGATAGAGGTCAAAAGTCATACCATCCCTTCAAATAAGTGTTTCTTACTATATTAGACAAATTAAAGAAAAACCGTCAAACATTTTCTACAGGTTCCCGGATCATTCCCTTATCAAAAGAATTCAGGTGTTTAATTAAAACTCAGAAAATAAAACTTCTAAAATTCCATGTGTGTGTACCCTTTAACTTCTTATGGCTGCAGGGGCAGTATTGAGAAGCTTGGATGAAAGCTGCCCAGAGGTGCCCAGAGTAAACGGCCTGCTCCTCAGTCCCAGTTGCTAACATATGCATATTATTATTAGTATTGGATAGAAAACACTCTGAAGTTTCTAAAATTGTTTCAATGATGTCTGTGAGTATAACAGTATACATATGGAAGGCAAAAACCTGAGAAGAAATCCAAACAGGAAGTGGGAAATCTGAGGTTGATCGATTTTCAACCCGGCCCCTATTGAATACACAGTGGGATATTGGTTATGTTGCATTTCCTAAGGCTTCCACTAGATGTCAACCGTCTTTAGAAACTTGAATGAGGACCTAGGCACGCGCATTACACATGAGAGTGACCTGCGTTCCATGGCTTTTCTACAGACAATGGAATTCTCCGGTTGGAAGGTTATTGAAGATTTATGATAAAAACATCCTAAAGATTGATTCTATACTTAGTTTGAAATGTTTCTACGAACTGTAATATAACGTTTTGAACTTTTCGTCCAACGTTCGGCTGGACCTGCACGAGCGTTTGGATTTGTGTACCTAACACCCTAACAAAAGTGGACATAAATAATGGACATTATCGAACAAATCAAATCAAACATTTATTGTGGAACAATGAATTTGCTGGGCGCCAAATTCAAAACAACAGAAATCTCATAATTAAAATTCCTCAACCATATAAGTATTTTACACCATTTTAAAGATACACTTCTCGTTAATCCAACCACAAAAAGGCTTTTCGGCGAAAGCAGAACAAATGTTAGGTCAGCAACTTGTTTGTCTTGTGGATGGTTTGTCTTCTGACAAATCAACTGTACATTTCGGTGTTCCTCAAGGTTCTGTTTTAGGACCACTATTGTTTTCACTATATATTTTACCTCTT
Organism: Oncorhynchus tshawytscha; assembly: GCF_018296145.1. Taxonomy (NCBI): domain Eukaryota; kingdom Metazoa; phylum Chordata; class Actinopteri; order Salmoniformes; family Salmonidae; genus Oncorhynchus; species Oncorhynchus tshawytscha. Next base: position 38,961,322 of record NC_056454.1, read on the forward strand.
GGTGATGTCATTCGAAAACATGATATTAACTTTCACTGCTATGCGGACGATACACAGCTGTACATTTCGATGAAACATGGTGAAGCCCCAAAACTGCCCTCCTTGGAAGCCTGTGTTTCAGATATAAGGAAGTGGATGGCGGCAAATGTTTTACTTTTAAACTCGGACAAAACAGAGATTCTGTCACGTAAACTCCCTCTCCGGCCTCTAGGTCATCAGGCTGCTGATTATCCCGCACACCTGTCACTATAATCTCGCGCACCTGCGCCTCATGACACTCACCTGGACTCCATCACCTCCTTGATTATCTTCCCTATATCTGTCACTCCCCTTGGTTCTTTCCTCAGGTTTTATTGACTCTGTTTTCATGTCGGTACATTTTTTGTGTTTCGTATTCATTGTCACTTTTATTTATTAAAACACTCACTCCCTGGACTTGCTTCCCGACTCTCAGCGCACTCGTTACAAATGCAAGTTCTAGGTCCCAAGAAACAAAGAGATTTTCTGTTGGAGCTGACATTTAATCTTGATGGTTGTACAGTGATCTCAAATAAAACTGTGAAGGACCTCGGCGTTACTCTGGAACCTGATCTCTCTTTTAATAAACATATCAAGAACAGCACAGCTTTTTTCCATCTTCGTAGCTTTTGTCACTTCTAGATTAGACTACTGCAATTCTCTACTTTCCGGCTACCCGGATAAAGCACTAAATGAACTTCAGTTAGTGCTAAACACCGCTGCTACAATCTTGACTAGAACCCAAAAATGTGATCATATTACTCCAGTGCTAGCCTCTCTACACTGGCTTCCTGTTAAGGCTAGGGCTGATTTCAAGGTTTTACTGCTAACCTACAAAACATTACATGGGCTTGCTCCTACCTATCTTTCCGATTTGGTCCTGCCTTACATACCTACACGTACGCTACGGTCACAAGACGCAGGCCTCCTTACTGTCCCTAGAATTTCTAAGCAAACAGCTGGAGGCAGGGCTTTCTCCTATAGAGTTCTGTTTTTATGGAATGGTCTGCCTATCCATGTGAGAGACGCAGACTTGGTCTCGACCTTTAAGTCTCTATTGAAGACTCATCTTTTCAGCAGGTCCTATGATTGAGTGTTTTTTATTTTTTAATTTTACCTATTTTACTAGGCAAAGAACAAATTCTTATTTTCAATGACGGCCTAGGAACAGTGGGTTAACTGCCTGTTCAGGGGCAGAACAACAGATTTGTACCTTGTCAGCTCGGGGATTTGAACTTGCAACCTTTCGGTTACTAGTCCAACGCTCTAACCACTTGGCTACCCTGCCGCCCCAGTGTAGTCTGGCCCAGAGGTGTGAAGGTGAACGGAAAGGCACTGAACCGCCCTTGCTGTCTCTGCCTGGCCGATTCCCCTCTCTCCACTGGGATTCTCTGCCTCTAGCCCTATTACGGGGGCTGAGTCACTGGCTTACTGGTGCTCTTCCATGCCGTCCATGGAGTGGTGCGTCACTTGAGTGATCTTCCTGTCCGGGGTTGGCACCCCCCTCGGGTTTGTGCCGTGGGGGAGATTTTTGTGGGCTATACTCTGCCTTGTCTCAGGGTAGTAGGTTGGTGGTTGAAGATATCCCTCTAGTGGTGTGGGGGCTGTGCTTTGGCAAAATGGGTGGGGTTATATCCTGCCTGTTTGGCCCTGTCTGGGGGTATCGTCGGATGGGTCCACAGTGTCTCCTGGCCCCTCCTGTCTCAGCCTCCAGCATTTATGCTGCAATAGTTTATGTGTCGGGGGACTAGGGTCAGTCTGTTATATCTGGAGTATTTCTCCTGTCTTATCCGGTGTCCTGTGTGAATTTAAGTATGCTCCCTCTAATTCTATCTCTCTTTTTCTCTCTTTCTCTCTCTTTCTCTTTCTCTCTCTCTTCTCTCGGAGGACCTGAGCCCTAGGACCATGCCTCAGGACTACCTAGCCTGATGACTCCTTGCTGTCCCTGATGACTCCTTGCTGTCCCCAGTCCACCTGTTCAGGCTGCTGCTCCAGTTTCAACTGTTCTGCCTGCGGCTTTCGAACACCGACCTGTTCACTGGATGTGCTACCTTGGCCAGGAACTGCTGTTTTGGACTCTCTCTCTACCGCACCTGCTGTCTCTAACTCTGAATTATTGACTATGAAAAGCCAACTGACATTTACGCCTGAGTTGCTGACCTGTTGCACCCTCTACAACCACTGTGATTATTATTATCTGACCCTGCTGGTCATCTATGAACGTTTGAACATCTTGGCCATGTTCTGTTATAATCTCCACCCGGCACAGCCAGAAGAGGACTTGGCCACCATTCATAGCCTGGTTCCTCTTTAGAGTTCCGGCCTTTCTAGGGAGTCACAGTGCTTCTATATTTGCATTGCTTGCTGTTTGGGGTTTTAGGCTGAGTTTTTGTACAGCACTTTGTGACATCGGCTGATGTTAAAAGGGCTTTATAAATACATTTGATTGATTGATTGATGTGCTGGAGACAATAGAAGGCCACTCTAAAATGTGCAGTTTTGTCACACAGCACAATGCCACAGATGTCTCAAGTTTTGAGGGAGGATGCAATGGGCATGCTGACTGCAGGAATGTCCCCAAGAGCTGTTGCCAGATAACTGATTGTTAATTTCTCTACCATAAGCTTCCTCCAATGTCATTTTTGAGAATTTGGCAGTAAGTTCAACCAGCCTCACAACTGCAGTCCACGCGTAACCACGCCAGCCCAGGACCTCCATATTTGGCTTATTCACCTGAGACCAGCAACCCAGACAGCTGATGAAACAGGACAATTTATGTCTGTAAAAAAAACCTTTGTTGGGAAAAACTTATTGGCTGGGCCTGGCTCCCAAGTGGGTGGTTCTGGCTCCCAAGTGGGTGGACCTATGCCCTCCAAGGCCCACCCATGGCTGCGACCCTACCCAGTCATGTGAAATCCATAGATTAGGGCCCAATGAATTTATTTAAATTGATAGATTTCCTTATATGAACTTTAACTCAGTAAAATCTTTGAAATTGTTGCATGTTGCATTTATATTTTTGTTCAGTATATGTCCAATCAGAGCGACTGTCCACTTTCATCCATTAATCTACCAAAACTGGATTAATGTTTACCACACAGAAAGTCTGAAGTCGTCACAAAGGCAAAGCAACCAGGTGTCAGGCTAACCATCTGGTGATAAGGCACATGTAGTCGGGGGTTAAAGTGGCTTATCCTTAACCCCTAGCTTCATGTCCACACCCCCGGCTTAACCTTAACCCCTAGCTTCATGTCCACACCCCCGGCTTAACCTTAACCCCTAGCTTCATGTCCACACCTCCGGCTTAACCTTAACCCCTAGCTTCATGTCCACACCCCCGGCTTAACCTTAACCCCTAGCTTCATGTCCACACCTCCGGCTTAACCTTAACCCCTAGCTTCATGTCCACACCCCGGCTTAACCTTAACCCCTAGCTTCATGTCCACACCCCCGGCTTAACCTTAACCCCTAGCTTCATGTCCACACCCCCGGCTTAACCTTAACCCCTAGCTTCATGTCCACACCCCGGCTTAACCTTAACCCCTAGCTTCATGTCCACACCCCGGCTTAACCTTAACCCCTAGCTTCATGTCCACACCCCGGCTTAACCTTAACCCCTAGCTTCATGTCCACACCCCGGCTTAACCTTAACCCCTAGCTTCATGTCCACACCCCGGCTTAACCTTAACCCCTAGCTTCATGTCCACACCCCGGCTTAACCTTAACCCCTAGCTTCATGTCCACACCCCCGGCTTAACCTTAACCCCTAGCTTCATGTCCACACCCCCGGCTTAACCTTAACCCCTAGCTTCATGTCCACACCTCCGGCTTAACCTTAACCCCTAGCTTCATGTCCACACCCCGGCACCTGTTCCACCATCTCATACCGCCATATTCACATAATTAACACTTTAACACAGGACATATGCCTGCTTTCCACATAGCCAATACATATGTATTTGTTACAGAGTGTACAGTAATTGTGCAGTAGTGTATATGGTGTAGTGAAACATTTGATTCCTTACAGACCGGTAAAACCAGATATAGAGGAAACCACTAGTGATATGATAACACACTAGAGTGATACTTAGAGGAAACCACTGGTGATATGATAAACACACTGGGGGGTTGATACTTAGAGGAAACCACTAGTGATATGATAACACACTAGAGTGATACTTAGAGGAAACCACTGGTGATATGATAAACACACTGGGGGGTTGATACTTAGAGGAAACCACTAGTGATATGATAACACACTAGAGGATTGATACCCTGTAATAACAGTATAATAATGCAGGATAGGAATTTCCTTAATCATGTAGAGATTCTTGTTATGCTTCATAATGCCCTGTTTGTTCCTTTAAGGACTCACCACTAACCTGTGCAGGGGACAGAAAACACGGACAGAAACAGGAGTTCCAGATCAAAACACAAGGTGGCGTTAGAGTCCCTTCCAACAGTATTTTTCAATTTGATAACAATGTTGCAATGTTTGTTGAAATGGTCAAATTCACTACTGCTTTACATGTAAAGTCTTCTCAGAGCCAGAAAGTGTGAAATATAAGCTTTGTGGGCTGAAATGGCATGCATGGGTACATGCTTATGTCACCAATGATTTATTTATATAAACAATATGCAAATATAATATTTGTCTATGAGTGCCACTCACACTGAGGAAGGTGTTAGATGTGGATGAGGAGGAGGACTGCACCAAGGCCCTCTGTACAGCAGGGGCAGCACCTCCGTTACCCTGCACAGACAGCCACCACTTCACCTTCTGGGCTGAAAGAGAACGTTCACAGAGGAGTTACAGGTCAGAGTCTGGGTTCTTACATCATGTGTTTTATACTGTAAACACAAGTAAGGAATGGACAGTCTGACGGGAGAGAGGTAGAGGGAGACTGGCATAGTTGAGATGTGTTAACGAATAGTAGTGTTCGATGAACACACACACGCGTTGACACACACACACACACACACACACACACACACACACAAAGACACACACAGACATACTATGCATCCTGGAGGGGTCCACGGCCTTGAACGAGCCCAGCATTGCAAACGGGTGGTAGGACAAGGTAAAGGGATGAACGATGTTGCTCTGTGGGAACAGACAAAGTCTTAAAGCCTTAATATAAAAATCTATCTGATAGCTGATTAATGTCTGATAATTCAGTGATTCATACAGTGTGTACATACAGAGTAGCACTGCATGACACCAGTGCAGCACAGATCATTACAGACCAGAGAACACTGCACTGAGGCTGATGGCCTACTAACTACATGTTCAGTCAACATATATAATTATATTTTACACCATTTATACTCTGTTCCCACACAGATATGTCTTGGCTGTAGGATTAGGCTACATGTCTAGGCTGTAGGATTAGAACACATTAGGAATAGGCTATATCTAGGCTGTAGGATTAAGCTATATGTCTAGGCTGTAGGATTAGAACACATTAGGAATAGGCTATATCTAGGCTGTAGGATTAGAACACATTAGGAATAGGCTATATCTAGGCTGTAGGATTAGAACACATTAGGAATAGGCTATATCTAGGCTGTAGGATTAGAACACATTAGGAATAGGCTATATCTAGGCTGTAGGATTAAGCTACAAGTCTAGGCTGTAGGATTAGAACACATTAGGAATAGGCTATATCTAGGCTGTAGGATTAGAACACATTAGGAATAGGCTATATCTAGGCTGTAGGATTAGAACACATTAGGAATAGGCTATATCTAGGCTGTAGGATTAAGCTATATGTCTAGGCTGTAGGATTAGAACACATTAGGAATAGGCTATATCTAGGCTGTAGGATTAGAACACATTAGGAATAGGCTATATCTAGGCTGTAGGATTAGAACACATTAGGAATAGGCTATATCTAGGCTGTAGGATTAGAACACATTAGGAATAGGCTATATCTAGGCTGTAGGATTAGAACACATTAGGAATAGGCTATATCTAGGCTGTAGGATTAGAACACATTAGGAATAGGCTATATCTAGGCTGTAGGATTAGAACACATTAGGAATAGGCTATATCTAGGCTGTAGGATTAGAACACATTAGGAATAGGCTATATCTAGGCTGTAGGATTAAACTATGCGTCTAGGCTGTAGGATTAGGCTACATGTCTAGGCTGTAGGGATTATTAGGCTATACACCGAGTGTACAAAACATTAACAACACCTCTTTTCATGATATAGACTGACCAGGTGAAAGCTATGATTGATCCCTTATTGATGTCACTTGTTAAATCCATGTCAAACAGTGTAGATGAAGGGGAGGAGACAGGTAAAAAAAAAAAAAGAATTGGAGACTTGAGAAAAGTTTAGCCTGTAGGTTTAGTCTATAACATTTGGCTATACTAGGTTATAAAATCAGGATATACAAGGCTGTAAAATTAGGATATACAAGGCTGTAAAATTAGGATATACAAGGCTGTAAAATTAGGATATACAAGGCTGTAAAATTAGGATATACTAGGTTGTAAAATTAGGATATACAAGGCTGTAGAATTAGGATATACAAGGCTGTAAAATTAGGATATACTAGGCTGTAAAATTAGGATATACTAGTGTCACACCCTGACCATAGTTTGCTTTGTATGTTTCTATGTTTTGTTTGGTCAGGGTGTGATCTGAGTGGGCATTCTATGTTACATGTCTAGTTTGTCTATTTCTATGTTTGGCCTGATATGGTTCTCAATCAGAGGCAGGTGTTAGTCGTTGTCTCTGATTGGGAACCATATTTAGGTAGGTGGGTGATGGATTTTTGTGGGTAATTGTTCCTGTCTCTGTGTTTTGCACCAGATAGGGCTGTTTATGGTTTTCCACATTTATTGTTTTGCAGTGTTTGTGTTTATCTTTTTTTTTTTAATTAAACATGAATCAATATAACCACACTGCGTTTTGGTCCGCCTCTCCTTCACCACAAGAAAACCTATACTAGGCTGTAAAATTAGGATATACTAGGCTGTAAAATTAGGCTATACTAGGCTGTAAAATTAGGATATACTAGGCTGTAAAATTAGGCTATACTAGGCTGTAAAATTAGGATATACAAGGCTGTAAAATTGGGATATACAAGGCTGTAAAATTGGGATATACAAGGCTGTAAAATTGGGATATACAAGGCTGTAAAATTGGGATATACAAGGCTGTAAAATTGGGATATACAAGGCTGTAAAATTGGGATATACAAGGCTGTAAAATTAGGATATACAAGGCTGTAAAATTGGGATATACAAGGATGTAAAATTGGGATATACAAGGCTGTAAAATTGGGATATACAAGGCTGTAAAATTGGGATATACAAGGCTGTAAAATTAGGATATACAAGGCTGTAAAATTGGGATATACAAGGCTGTAAAATTGGGATATACAAGGCTGTAAAATTAGGATATACAAGGCTGTAAGATTAGGCTATACTAGGCTATATGATTAGGCTATACTAGGCTATATGATTAGGCTATAAGCTTAGGCTATACTAGGCTATAAAATTAGGCTATAAGATTAGGCTATTTTTAAAAAATCAACTTTATTTAACTAGGCAGGTCAGTTAAGAACAAATTCTTATTTTCCATGACAGCCTAGGAACAGTGGGTTAACTGCCTGTTCAGGAGCAGAACGACAGATTTGTACCTTGTCAGCTCGGGGATTTGAACTTGCAACCTTACGGTTATACTAGGCTGTAAGATTAGGCTATATTAGGCTATAAGATTAGGCTATACTAGGCTATACGATTAGGCTATACTAGGCTATACGATTAGACTATACTAGGCTACAAGATTAGGCTATACTAGGCTATAAGATTAGGCTATACTAGGCTATAAGATTAGGCTATACTAGGCTACAAGATTAGGCTATACTAGGCTATAAGATTAGGCTATACGACACACCCAAGAATAGCAGTACTACTCCAAATAGCAGTGTAGCACAAATTCACAAACAACCTTTCAATAAACCCTAAAAACCCACCTGTCTGTAGGAAGGCTGTGTACAGTAGAGGCAGAGGGGAGCAGACATAAAGCCACGATCCTCTCAGCTGAACTACTCTGAATAATTCAAACAGGGTCTCCCAGTCAGTAACTCCAACATCACGGGTCCAGATTATGTTAGAAACAAAAGGAGAGGTGCATTGGTCATCACTTAACCATAATATGACACAGCCATACATTGAATTAGCTGGATGGTACAGTCTGTCACCTAAGGATGAGTTGAACACCCATGCAATAGCTAATTGACCCAAGTCATTAAAAAACATTATCAAACTATACATCTACATGTTGGCTTATTGAAGTATTTATTCCTTCATTAATATAATAAAAGGGGGTGCTAAATCAACAAAGGACATTTAAAAAATATATATATATTTTAAAACATAGGGGGAAACAAAACAAGTACTAGAAACATCTCTAATAATAAATGAAATAACATTTCCATCAGTCAACTAACAGACATGAAGGCTCTCCAAACTTTGTGTACCTTTTCTATAGTTTTTTCTTCTTGTTCTCTTTAGAAATGGGAGAACTCAGGAACTTAGTGTCTGAGAACTTATCGCCACGTCTCATTTTGCTGAAAGAAGAACATTCAATAATCTAGTTATTGATTATTACGTAGCACGTTGATATGAGATAAGAATGAGGGTTTTGGATTCTGTTCTCTAATAAACCCCCATGTATGAGACTAAGCAAGCTACGCTGAGTTGCTCCCACCAGTTGATGGGTGGCTCCTTGTAGCCAACAACAGCTCCCTGTTTACCGGTCTGTCTCTTTATTATTAGTACGGTTGGTGTGAGCCATAACTTCAACCCACTCTTCTTGATCTACAGCAACCTTGTGAGCAGAAGAAGCAACCGTTTTAGGGCTGGAGGCTGGAGTGTCAAATCCAATCTCATTGGTGCAGGTAACATCAAAGGATTCCCACGGAGTCCTCTCGTCCATGAGCAGCTCCCTCAGGTTCTCACGTACTGCCTCACCGCTGTGACCATCAGGCTGTGTGGGTCTCAGCAGTCGATACATTAGTTGTCCAGCTGTTTGACACAATCATCCTGGAATCAGGAAAAACTTAGGCCTTGCCATTTCTGCTGAATTCATTAAAACTAGTCTCTGCTTATGGTTTTATGGCCCTGGTTGGACTGGTGCTTAAAGCTGCTGCCTTTGAAGTCTGGACTGCGGGCCTCAAAATTTAGACATACTTTCATAAGCTCCACTGCTGTCCTCAGTGGCAGAGTGTGTGACGACTTGCAACACGTTGGGCTCCGCCACCGGCTGCACTTCTGCATTTTGTGATGCAATAGCTCCATATGTACTACCCTGGCTCTCCATAGCCTCACTGGACAAAGAATAATCTCCACCCTGAGACAGCGACCACTTAGTGTTGCTACTTTTCATTCTCTTTTTCCTCCAGAGTCCTCCTTCTTTCCATTCTTCTTCTTTGATTTGGCACTCTGCTCTTTCCTGGCTTTCTTGGTCTTTTGCTCTGCAGCAACTGTAGTGGGGTCACCTGAGTCCAATAGGGGCGTTTACTCCTCAACACAGAAGCCTTTTAGGATCCTCAGAATTTTCTGCAGGTTTCCTGGGTTGCCAACCATGCACGTTTAGAGGCGGCCTGAGTTTCTTAAACTACAGAGTCTGTAGTCTTGAGCCCAGCAGCTAGACAGTGATCTGGGTCTGTGAGATGCTCCACTATGCTTACATCCCTGACTGTTTGTTTGTTCTTCAGTGACAAGGTCATACACTGTACTAGGAGTACTTCTGCTTTTTACACTGTACTTCTGCTTTTCTGCCCAAGCATCAAATAAAATACAATGTTATTGGTCACATACACATATTTAGCAAGTGTTATTGCGGGTGTAGCTAAATCCTTGTGTTCCTAGCTCCAACAGTGCAGTAATATCTAGCAATTCACAACAATACACACAACTCTAAAGTAAAAGAATGGGTTAAGAAATATGTAAATATTAGGACGAACAATGTTGGAGAGCCATTGACTAAAACACAGTAAAATAGAATACAGTATACTGTATACATGAGTAAATGAGGAAAGCAGTATTGAAACATTATTCAAGTGACTAGTGTTCCATTATTTAAGTGACCAGTGATTCCATGTCTATGTAAATAGGGCAGCAGCCTATAAGGTGCAGGGTTGAGTAATAGGGTGGTAGCCGGCTACAGATGGCTATTTAACAATCTGATGTCTTTCAATCTCTCGGTCCCAGCTTTGAATGCATTGTCTAATATTGTACTATTCGCGGTGTAAGCTGTCCCTGTTCACTGAGACTACAAACGTCCCCTTCACTGTGGTAGGTCTCTTACTGCTCCGGGCTGTGGACTGTCTCGCAGCACTGGAAGAGCTGCATGTGTCCCCGGATTCAGGCAGGGTGCCATCCATGTCTACATAGGCTGTGCACCCTTTAGTAGAATGAGACTCCTCTTCCATGATAGACCGAGACAGAATGAATGCATCATCTTCTGCCTCAATATGCAATTCATGGTCCACCATGACAGGCTGTGCTTTAGTCTTACTGCTTTCTCTGAATGCTTTCTTGCCCTTTCTAGATGTGGGCTCATTTGAAATCACAATATGTGATATCACAAAAGTCTTTCAACCTTTAGTTTTAGTGCCCTTGTCCTCTGCGGCATCTACGACCAATGGGTTTGCCCTGTCTAATTTAAATACAGAGTTCTGAGCTTCAGGATAATCGAAAAAGTAATCATGAAATGGGTCAGGTGAGACACTACGATGGGATTTGGATTGGAGAGGGACTACAAAAGTTGTTCTTGGGTCAAAAGTTTTTGTAAAGTTTTTGTGTTGTTTTATGGGATTCTCTGGTGGGTTTTCTTTGTTTGGTGATGTGTGAGGAGACATTAGACCTTCTGCAGACAGCAAGTGGTTCTATCTCTCTGGCTGAGTTCTTTATGACACCCTCTTCTCTGTGTTCTACATTCTCCACTGTAGGGTTGTCCATGTGTCGTGGCGTTGTGGAAGACGTCGCATCTTCACCTCTAGATTCTCACCAACCCGGCCACCATCCTTGTTTCCAACCTTTGCTAATAGACAAGGGATTTTTGCCCAGCTCTTTCGGCCTATTAGTTTTCTTGGGCTTTGTCTCCACTGTGACGATTTCAGCAGTGTTGTCCCCAGTAGCTATCTCCATCTCTGTGTCATTGTTGATGGTGGTCTTCTCAGCTTCTCCAATGGTGGTCTTCTTTGCAAGCTCCAATGTGGTCTCCATCTTTAAGCTGTTTGGATGATCCAAAACTTTATCAGCACCAGAGGGCTGTAGATTATTAGTTGTGGAGACAATGGAGGGCAAGACTGCTGGGATAGAGTCAAGTCCAGTGTTGAAATAAATCCTTGACCTCTCATCGTTTAGGCTACTGAACTATTGGGATGTTTCTCTTTTGGGATGATTTCAAAGTATTGTCCACTGGCTGCTACATCTTATTCATGCTGTCTGTAAGATAATAATACATGTGAGTTCTTAAAATGGTCAATAACCAGACGTGGATGTCGATTAAGTAGACCCCTGCACCGCTCTGATTCAGAGGAGTTGGGTTAAATGCGGAAGACACATTTCAGATGAAGGCATTCAGTTGTACAACGGACTAGGTATCCCCCTTTCCCTTTCCCTTAATGCTGAAAGACGACTTACATTTTCATCAGAGTAGAAGTCCACAGCCCGTTCATTAGAACAGAGGTCCACAGCCCTTTCTTTAGAACAGAGATCCACAGCCCGTTCATTAGAACAGAGGTCCGTAGCCCGTTCATTAGAACAGAGGTCCACAGCCCTTTCTTTAGAACAGAGGTCCATAGCCCGTTCATTAGAACAGAGATCCACAGCCCTTTCTTTAGAACAGAGGTCCACAGCCCGTTCATTAGAACAGAGATCCACAGCCCTTTCTTTAGAACAGAGATCCACAGCCCGTTCATTAGAACAGAGATCCACAGCCCTTTCTTTAGAACAGAGATCCACAGCCCTTTCCAAGGGATCCAAAGTTTTTGCATTGGAGGCCTTTCAAGATGAGAATCTGTAAAAGGATATATGAAGTTCACTTGTCAACAATGACCATGATTGTATGTCATAAACTAGCACTGAAGTCTGTGATAAAATAGATTGATACTGTTACGAAGAGCACCTCTAAATAAGTGACCCATTTATGAGCCAAATTTAGATCACACTATTTCTTATTCAAAGTGATGGGCTCAGAATCCCTCTCTAACCCACCAGCTGGTTGTGCTTGAGTCTGCAAATACAGTGTGTGCATTGCACAGTTTCGGGCATTCCCCTTTTATTCACTATAAAACACATCATACTGTTACTTGTGTACAATGATAGACTGTATCATTCATAAAATAATCATGCTTTCCACTGTGTTTAAAATTAGTCAAAAAAAATTGGTCTTTGTTTATGCAGCCCGTCTATACTCATCTGTTGTGTTTGGTAATGGGCCCATGGACTGTATACTATAAAGAATAAGTACAAACCACTCAACAGTCAATAGTTGAAAGCACGGAATCATTAACCCATATGACTCATTTCCTTTGAGGCAGTCAAGGATGACTATGAACTGAGTTCACGTGACAGTCACATAGCAAAAGGTTGCGATGTATCATGGTTGTATTATAGAAGGGCTGACTGGAAGAGTTATTGTTTACAATTCATTCACTCTTTGAAGTCAATTGAGAGACAGCTGTCATAGATATGGACTCTGTGCGCTCCTGGCTCCGGGCCTTCAACAACAGAATAGCCAGGCCCAGGTTGGTTATATTTGCCTTAACTCAAGCAATGCTCTGAATAAACTAATTTATTTCACAATTAAAGGGAGCTAACAATGTTCCACCAGTAACAGACTCAGCTATACTAAAGTTTCCGCACTAATGTCAATGTTTTCTGAAAGTGCTTGAAATAATCTTCATGTGAATTGATGAAGTCGTTAGAATTGAGAAAGTGAAACTAGTGTTTTATAGATGGTTGTGGATGCACCACAGTCCATTGTGAATGTTTGTCAACTAAGAGAAAGTGGATTTTTTTGTGGCGTTCATTACAACTGTGATAAACTGCAATGCTCAAATAGCATGGAAGTCAAAGAAATTGGATATTATTGTGGCTGCTGCAGTAACGTTTCTGGGGTTTCAGGAATTCACAGCCAGTGGTGGAAAAGTACCCGATTGTCATACTTGAGTAAAAGTAAAGATACCTTAATAGAAAATAACTCAAGTAAAAGGTAAAGTCACCCAGTAAAATACTACTTGAGTAAAAGTATCAAAAGTACATGTATTTGCAAAAATATACTTAAGTATAAGTCATTTCAAATTGCTTATATTAATTAAACCAGACGGCACAATTTTCTTGTTTTGTATTTATTTACGGATAGTCAGGGGCACACTCCAACACTCAGATATAATTTACAATCGAATCATTTGTGTTTAGTGATTCCGCCAGATCAGAGGCAGTAGGGATGGCAAGGGATGATTTGCCGCTCTCCCAGGCTCCTGAGCCTGTGTAGGGATCAGACATGGATGATTGATTTTAACCATAGAGGCAAGGAGCATGTTGAGTGATAACGTGATAGTCAGTATAATTTGAGTATTTTTATCCACATAATTTTTGTATTTTGGGATCTGTTATTTTCATTCTGCCGTAAAACCCAACAAAGAAGAAGAAGTGGGCGCAGCCTTGTCTCGTGATCACAACAGTTCAATCGACCCTCGACTCGTCCTGTCTGTCTCGGGGGGTCACTGTGCTTTTGGAAAGATAGGGTACCTACTCCACTTCGCAGGAATTTACCTCATTAACTGTATTCTTACAGGGATGTACGAGGAGTCCAACACACAGGTAATTTGTGTTATTTTGTGGAAATTCAGTTGTGAGCGTTCACTCCTCCTTCAGTTCTCTAACTCCGGTGGGCCTACTATCTAGCTCACTGATTCGCCAGGCGCATGTAATCAGAAAGCTGGCTAGCGAGATGTACAGTTCCCCATCCATAGACGCTAACATTCCTGGGCAAGCTTTAGTCTGTTCGGCTACTACTGTAGCTATCCGAGTAATTCAGTTAATAGATTTTGATCTGCATGGTACTTCTTTGCAGTGGTTATTGGTGGGTTTATTTATGTTTGTGTTATTGCATGGCGATGATAACAAACGTTAGTTAGTTGTTACCACAGGTGTTAACGTTACTTTTAACAATAGTCAGTTAGGTAGCAGTATTAGCAATACGCTAACAGTATGGCTATGTAGCTAGTTTATACACATTATCATAGTTGCCTCCTAAACTAAAGCAGTGTGAGGTTGAACGCGGCATGTGTATAACTACAACCAGGTATCAAGTCGGACATGTCAGAGTTTCCTAGTTCTGACTAGCATGTGAACGCGGCATTCGCTTTCTCAGCTGTCATTATAGGTCTAGTGGTCACATGACATGGTGGAAAACATACGCGTGAGGTTGTCATTTTCCTCCGGTCCATCCCTCCACAAGTGGTCACGTTGCTAATTATTTTACTGCTGTTAAGAGCAACCGTTTATCTTCGTGTGATGACGAAAACAGCAAAAGTCAGATTTATTTATTTATTGCAAGTACAAATTCCGTTGTTTTTAATCAAACAGTATTTTTTTGGGGGTCTATTTTGCATGTTCTGAATTTATGCAGTGAAACGTTCCTCAGCTCGGTGGTAGTTGATGCTTGTTGTTGACTTAACTTGAATAGGACAAATGATCAACTAAGTAGGCTTTGAACACCATTACTTGAAGAGAGAGATATAAATTGGACGACTAGTTTTGACTTTGACAGTATACAGAAATAACCATGTTGTACTGTATTTACACTCAACCAGATATAAACTGCTGTTGGTTTGCATTCGTGGATCGTGGTAGGGTCGCCTGCAGTTGTAGTCTTGTCCATCAATGCTACTGTTTGCAAGGACCGTAAGGACTACTCTCTAATAGCCTTGTTCAGTTTAATGTTCACTACTTTTATAGTACTCTAAATACCCAAATTCATGTTGTTACGTTCAAAACAATACAACATACAAATAGTTGACACCATTCAAAACAATGAGGATTTGGATCTTTAAAGCCAGTTATCTCCTAATCACCTTTTTGCAGATAGAACCTTAGAACCAAGCTCTAGAAGTGTCAAAAGCTCAGCAAAAATCGAATAAATTCTATTCTATCCCACTTTATTCCCTTTCTGCTTATAGGCTAATGCCTCTGCCTTCCTTCCTGTTTGCTCTGTTACAAAGTAGGGGGAGAGTGAGAAGAATCATGTGCCTCCTGTGAGGGTAAGCCTGAGAAACATGCGGTTCACAACACAACCACTACTACTCTGGGCCATTTTGCACTCAATCAGTTCCTTAGTATTATGTTCTACCTAGTAAGCTATAGGTGTAATTCCATCAAACCAGCATTGCTGTATATTTGCAGTTGCTTCTTTTCCATGGTCAAATAAAATCACAATGTTTTTGAGTACTGTAGTTTATAAACAAAGTTTATGCATAATATGCTGTTGCTGTGACCGATTCAATTGAAGTCGAGCATAAGTGGTGAAGTTGTTTCACTGCACTAGAAGATGGAACATCATTTCATAGGGAATAGTAAGAACAGTAGTTCTGTTTATGGGGTTGGTTCACAAGAAAAGGACTTAAATGGGTATGATGATAAGTGTCTGAAAGGAGAAACAGGAACTGAACGCTAAATAGCTGAGGTATCAGCTTCAAACGAACAACTCACAACCCAGTTAAACTACTGAGGACAAGACTTATTTAGAACAAACCACAGGTATAACTTTGATCAAAAGTAATGGTTTGAATATTAATTAAAATGGTAGCCTTGTCGTGATGTGTGTTTTGTCATATATATATATATATATATATAGCCCCTGTGCCCGCAGGAGGCCTTTTGCCTTTTCCTAGGCCGTCATTGTAAATAAGAACACGTTCTTAACTGACTTGCCTAGTTAAATAAAGGTTTAAATTAAAAATAAAAAGTCAAGTAGGCAATGGCACTGTTTAGGCCTAGTTGTTTAGGCCTAGTTGTTTAGGCCTAGTTGTTTAGGCCTAGTTGTTTAGGCCTAGTTGTTTAGGCCTAGTTGTTATCACACGATCAAGCAGAGGATCACCATGACGTGACCACAATGTTCTGGTCTCACCAAGAGGTCATTTGTCTTTCCTACAGGAGCAGTGACATGGAGGCTGAGGACAAATCCTCCTCCTCTACACTGGATTGCAGTGTGAAGCCTCCCATCTCCCCTGGCAGCCCATCTCACCTGACACACTTCAAACCCCTGACTCCAGAGCAGGACGAGCCTCCGCTCCGATCAGCCTACAGCTCCTTCGTCAACCTGTTCCGCTTCAATAAAGGTCATTTACCAAGGTCACACACACACAGATTGTTTTGAGATGGTTGACTTGACAGTCTTTTTAAATGTTCATCTTCTAGTAAGCCTATGCATTACGCATTACGATGAAGAGACAAGACAGTGACTGAGTCAGAGTCCAGCAAATTCTCTATTAACCACTAGGAAGTTTATTAATAACTTAATGTTGTTTTGTCACACTGCTCTTCTTGTTATTTCTCATTCTGTGGAGTAGCCTATAGCAGCCTATAATTTGCAGTACTGTACAGTCAAGGCTCATGTACTGTCCCCTAGAATGCAGGGAAAGTTACTTCTGTAGCCTTGACTACCAGCCTGGTTTACAGTCAGAATTACTTTGAGGAAGCAGAATGGAACAGAATGCAGCCCAGATCAGAACCCATGTCTTGTGAGGTAATGTGATAGAGTGTTGTCTAGGTGCCAGGAGGGGGCCTTTCAACCACATGGGCCATCATGTGTCTCCCTCTCTTCAGGCCCTGCCCTCACTGGCAGGCCCCTCACCAAGGCAACAGAGCTCTGCTCACATACCAGAGCTTGGAGCATTTAAATATTCGGTCCTGCTTTATTTGAAGTGCAATTTATGAAGGCTTCATAAAACATTCATATAGGCTTCATAAGCACTACATAGATGCTTCACAAATCATCTATAATCTTATATCATGCTCTATAAAGATTCATAATGTGGCATAACTGTGTGACATAACCATCAATTTATTTGTTCACATTTGTTCATCTTTTATAAGGCATGAAATACAGTTATAGATGATTTGTGACCCATGTATGCAGTGGTATTGAAGCCTTCATAAGATGCACTTCAAATAAAGCAGGACCAAATATTCTATGCACTGTATTCATATTCTTTAAATTTCTCTGTTATTATGAGATAATTGTCGATTCAATTCTGATTGGTTTAGAAGAGAGAGCATGTTCTTGACAGCAACAGCAATGTATACAGTCGCCGTGTTTCGCTGCTCTTATTAGACACAACATACTCCCGAGTGGCGCAGCGGTCTAAGGCACTGCATCTCAGTGCTAGAGACGTCATTACAGACACCCTGGTTCGAATCCAGGCTGTATCACAACCGGCCATGATTGGGAGTCCCATCGTGCGGTGCACAACTGGCCCAGCGTTGCCCAGGTTTGGCCGGTTAGGCAGTCATTGTAAATAAGAATTTGTTCTTAACTGACTTGCCTAGTTAAATAAAGGTTAAATGTCAGTTTTTATATATTTTTTTGAAACACTAAAATATTCCTTTTATTTAAAGTGACCTTTGTATTGCTAAAATAGGAGTACTGACTTAACACAACAAAGGTTGTTTATGGAAAAGAATGTACTACAGACGTATAAAGCATTGTCATGTTTGTAGTATGGCATTTTATAAAGACTCCAAATGTCATACTAAAGTACACAGCTTTGTCATCATGGGTAGGTGTGATGATGTTTCAATGAACTTTATTGACCTTAAATGACCCGTTGTGATTGGTCTGTGTGTACAGAGGAGGGGCGGCCGCCCTCGGTGACAGAGAAACCGGATGTGGCTTTGACGTCAACCACTGGAGAGCGTGGGAGCTGGACCAGCCCAGCACACTCCATCCACAGCTCTGGGACCCATAGGAAACAACACCCCAACCTGCTCCGTAGAACATCCACCGCCTCAGGTAACACACACACATTCTTACTCATACTAGGGCCACAGGAGGGACACACTGTATGTCCAGTGCTGCAGTAGTTTCACAGTTGTAAGCCAACCTATCCTCTTCCAACAGTGGTTCCTTAAAACGTTTACATTTCTTTACATTTTGAGTGATTGCATGATCTCTGACCTGACAATGATGGTGAAAGTATCAGTTTCATCCTTAACAAATTGACGTGACTAGTCGTAATTACACCTAAGAGGTGACCCCCCTAGTCAAGTTTAGAGGAGAGGATGGACTGTGTGTTTGGGACTACTTCTTATTTTACCCCACAGTTGTTTTGTGTAGCTGTGAAGGATAGACATTCTTGACATTGACATTAGTTTTACATAGAGAGGCGCTAAGAATAATGGACGATGTGAGTAGCCTGACATCCACTCAAAACGCTGATGTCTTTTCTTTTTGCAGTGGACTGGCCATTATGGCCGGGTCAGGGTGAGGGCCTTCTATACTGTGTGTTTGATAAGATCTCCAAAATGGTTTTAACAACCTGCTTTCAGAGTGGCTGGCTAACCCAAGCACCTGAGTGGTAAAGGCCTGATTTTAACAACCTGCTTTCAGAGTGGCTGGCTAACCCAAGCACCTGAGTGGTTTTGGGCCTGATTTTAACAACCTGCTTTCAGAGTGGCTGGCTAACCCAAGCACCTGAGTGGTTTTGGGCCTGATTTTAACAACCTGCTTTCAGAGTGGCTGGCTAACCCAAGCACCTGAGTGGTTTTGGGCCTGATTTTAACAACCTGCTTTCAGAGTGGCTGGCTAACCCAAGCACCTGAGTGGTTTTGTGTGATGGGTTGATTGAACTATATTTTGGCATGTGTCGATGAAGTGCCTTCTCGTGTTGGTTGGTTGCCAACACTGATATTTAGAAAGTTGTGTGTTTTTGCATAATGATATAAGAACTAACATGCTCCCTTTTATGTTTCTTACTTAATTGCGGTATCTGTTTTTAATTGTATTCATATGAACCGTAATTGTTCACTAGAGCCTAGTTTATGGAACTGATATACCGGTAAGCTTCTGTTGTGCCGTTGTGCAGTCCTTTTTAAGCTTCTGTTGTGCCGTTGTGCAGTCCTTTTTAAACTAACCTGCCATTATCAAAAGTAAATCCTTGTAGACATTTTATTGTACATTTCCAAGCCCATATTGGACTATAGCCTACAGTCTCTTTAGAGAGGTATAGAAGGTGCTCTCTGTCTCCCTCCTTTACCTTTCTGCATTTTATTTGCATGAAAAGGGAGCATTTGCCTGGTTAGGTGAAGTGTGTTTTATGAAGTGTATGCTGAATGTTTGCACCATGTGTGCTCCTAGAGGGCCGTAGGAAACCAGAAACCCCCCTGAGCACTCACGACCCCCGTACGGCTGTTCAGCTCCGCACTGCTCTGAAAAGACTCAAGGAGATCATGGAGGGAAAGAGCCAGGTAACTATCATGCCATTACCCCATCACCCCATTAACTCATTACCCCATCACCCCATTAACTCATTAAGCCATCACCCCATTAACTCATTACCCCATCACCCCATTAACTCATTAAGCCATCACCCCATTAACTCATTAAGCCATCACCCCATTAACTCATTAAGCCATCACCCCATTAACTCATTAAGCCATCACCCCATTAACTCATTAAGCCATCACCCCATTAACTCATTAAGCCATCATCCCATTAACTCATTAAGCCATCACCCCATTAACTCATTAAGCCATCACCCCATTAACTCATTAAGCCATCACCCCATTGACTCATTAAGCCATCACCCCATTAACTCATTAAGCCATCACCCCATTAACTCATTAAGCCATCACCTCATTACGCCATACCCCATTAACTCATTACGCCATTACTCCATCTTGCCAAGTAGCCCATCACGCCAAGTAGCCCATCACACCAAGTAGCCCATTGCCCAATCACACCAAGTAGCCCATCACGCAAGTAGCCCATCACACCATTACACAGTTGCTGTTGGTTATTGTACCTCACGTCACACTGTTGTTGGTTATTGTACCTCACGTCACACTGTTGTTGTTTATTGTACCTCACGTCACACTGTTGTTGTTTATTGTACCTCACGTCACACTGCTGTTGGTTATTGTACCTCACGTCACACTGTTGTTTATTGTACCTCACGTCACACTGTTGTTGTTTATTGTACCTCACGTCACACTGTTGATTTACTCACCATTGCTCTACTGCAGCTTGTTTTTATTTAGAGTAATATAACCTAGCTAACAATCACAGTCACACACAGGCAACTGTTCCAAATATAGGACAGCATGTTAAGACCCCTCTTATTCTTCAGAAGGAGGTGGTTATTGTTTCATCTGACCGTTTGATTTCAGTGAAACAGTTTCCATATACTTTAATAAGACGTCTTCAGAAAATCAAATCAAACTTTGTCACATGTGCCGAATACACCAGGTGTACACCTTACAGTGAAATGCTTACTTACAAGCCCTTAACCAACAATGCAGTTTCAAGAAAATTTGAAATAAGAATAACAAATGATGAAATAGCAGCAGTAAATAACAATAGCAGGGCTATATACAGGGGCTATATACAGGGGCTATATACAGGGGCTATATACAGGGGCTATATACAGGGGCTATATACAGGGGCTATATACAGGGGCTATATACAGGGGCTATATACAGGGGCTATATACAGGGGCTATATACAGGGGCTATATACAGGGGCTATATACAGGGGCTATATACAGGGGCTATATACAGGGGCTATATACAGGGGCTATATACAGGGACTATATACAGGGGCTATATACAGGGGCTATATACAGGGGCTATATACAGGGGCTATATACAGGGGCTATATACAGGGGCTATATACAGGGGCTATATACAGGGGCTATATACAGGGGCTATATACAGGGGCTATATACAGGGGCTATATACAGGGGGTATATACAGGGACTATATACAGGGACTATATACAGGGACTATATACAGGGACTATATACAGGGGGTACCGGTACAGAGTCAATGTGCGGGGGCACCGGTGTAGAGGTAATTGTGTACATGTAGGTTATTAAAGTGACTATGCATAGATAATAACAGAGAGTAGCAGCAGCGTAGTAGGGCGGGGGGGTGCAAATAGTCTGGGTAGCCATTTGACTAGCTGTTTAGGAGTCTTATGACTTGGGGGTAGAAGCTGTTTAGAAGCCTCTTGGACCTAGACTTGGCGCTCCGGTACCGCTTGCCGTGCGGTAGCAGAGAGAACATTCTATGTCTAGGGTGGCTGGAGTCTAACAACACCGTTGTTAATAGAATAGATACATGAAGAAGTCCAGGCTCGTGACGCATTACAAACCTCTGGGATTGGTTGCAGGACAGTGACCTGAAGCAGTACTGGATGCCAGACAGTCAGTGTAAAGAGTGCTACGACTGCAACGAGAAGTTCACCACCTTCCGCCGCCGACACCACTGTCGGCTCTGCGGACAGATCTTCTGCAGCCGCTGCTGCAACCAGGAAATCCCTGGCAAGTTTATGGGCTACACAGGTGAGTGCTTTGGGGAGGGGGAGGCTCGCTGGAGTGGGTGGGGGGGGGGCAGCCCTGAAAGTTGTTCCCAATGCAGGGTCACAGTGTGTTAAAGACCACAGGCCCTACTGGTCTAAACTCCAGTTTGAATTCAATGCATTGTTGTACCTATAACTTAGATGTGTTGCAGGAAACACTAGGAGGTCTACCTCTGGGGATATGTATACACAGAGGCCTATGGGCACTCAGCATGGTGTGTGTGTGTTTTCTGCCGTGGTTGTGTGTGTTAGCAAAGTTGAATTTTGGGTAAGTTGACTGGTTGACCAGTAGTGTTTGAGCACACCTTGTTTGAAATATCCCTGAACATTGCTGTGATGTGAGAATCTGAGACCAATGAAACATCTGTTTGACCTTTGATGATGCTGTGATGTGACCTAACCATGCCATGCAGTGACCACACCACAGTAACCACAATACTGCCTCCATCCTAGCTCATAGCAGGACCTGCTCTTCCTCTCACTGACTCCTCCCCTCTCTCGGTCTCTTTCCCTTCCTCCATTGCACCTACCTATCTCTCTCCTCTCCTCGCCTCTCTCTCTCCTATCCTCTTCTCTTCATCCCTCCCTCCATTGTTACTGTGTGTAGGAGACCTGCGGGCCTGCACCTACTGCCGTAAGATCGCTCTGAGCTACTCCCAGTCTGCAGATTCTGGCTCCATTGGAGAGGACCTGTCTGCTCTGTCTGACTGCTCCGTCTGCATCCTGGAACCCAGCGAGCCTCGCACCCCGGTCGGAGGACGCAAGTCCAGCCGTAACATCTTCCTAGAGGAGGACCTGGCCTGGCAGAGGTGAACTAAGAGGAGACAGAGCAGAGGAACCTCTGTGAGGAACCATGCATGCCCCACAGAATTAAATAGATCAATATACAATAACATGTTATTATATCTCTACGGCATGCACACCTCCCTCGCATGGACCCCTAGTCAATCGTCCCGTTCCGTTCCCCTCATACAAAAGATGCATGCACTCCTCCTTCGCATCAACTTCCAGTCATCTATCTGTTCCCCTGCCTCACCTTTTTTCTCAGTGTTTTCTTTCTCTCTGTGTATAGCCTCCATGTTACTCTCTGAGTATGTCCTCCATGTTACTCTCTGTGTATAGCCTCCATGTTTCTCTCTGTGTATAGCCTCCATGTTACTCTCTGAGTATGTCCTCCATGTTTCTCTCTGAGTATAGCCTCCATGTTTCTCTCTGAGTATGTCCTCCATGTTACTCTCTGTGTATGTCCTCCATGTTACTCTCTGTGTATGTCCTCCATGTTTCTCTCTGTGTATTCCTACTCTCATCTTTGTCTTTTCCTTCAAATGCAGAGTTGAAGAGACAGAGGAGAGAGACACACTAGGCGCTCTTCACCCCCCATGTCCTCTCCCTCCCTGCCCACTCCCCTCCGCCTGTCCTTTTCTTCCCCTGTATACTGGGTGGGTTCTTTCTCCCAGTATGGTCCACTTTCATTGGATGTCTTTTATTGAAAACCATCTCTCAGCAATTTTTCAGATCCATTTTATAATCATAAATTGTCAATGCAAAAAACAAGCAAATTATGAAAAGAAATTGGGGTTGTGTTTTTCAAAGACAGACCTTGTTTGATTTTGTCAGAGAACGCATGCTATTATGTAATTGATTACCACTAGCAACATTCCATCCCATTAAACAATGTAACTCGCTTTGAGCTAATAACATTCCATCCCATTAAACCACGTGCCTCGCTTTGAGCTAATAACATTCCATCCCATTAAACCACGTGCCTCGCTTTGAGCTAATAACATTCCATCCCATTAAACCACGTGCCTCGCTTTGAGCTAATAACATTCCATCCCATTAAACCACGTGCCTCGCTTTGAGCTAATAACATTCCATCCCATTAAACCACGTGCCTCGCTTTGAGCTAATAACATTCCATCCCATTAAACCACGGAACTCGCTTTGAGCTAATAACATTCCATCCCATTAAACCACGGGACTCGCTTTGAGCTAATAACATTCCATCCCATTAAACCACGTGCCTCGCTTTGAGCTAATAACATTCCATCCCATTAAACCACGGGACTCGCTTTGAGCTAATAACATTCCATCCCATTAAACCACGGGACTCGCTTTGAGCTAATAACATTCCATCCCATTAAACCACGGGACTCGCTTTGAGCTAATAACATTCCATCCCATTAAACCACGTGCCTCGCTTTGAGCTAATAACATTCCATCCCATTAAACCACGGGACTCGCTTTGAGCTAATAACATTCCATCCCATTAAACCACGTGCCTCGCTTTGAGCTAATAACATTCCATCCCATTAAACCACGGGACTCGCTTTGAGCTAATAACATTCCATCCCATTAAACCACGTGCCTCGCTTTGAGCTAATAACATTCCATCCCATTAAACCACGTGCCTCGCTTTGAGCTAATAACATTCCATCCCATTAAACCACGTGCCTCGCTTTGAGCTAATAACATTCCATCCCATTAAACCACGTGCCTCGCTTTGAGCTAATAACATTCCATCCCATTAAACCACGGGACTCGCTTTGAGCTAATAACATTCCATCCCATTAAACCACGGGACTCGCTTTGAGCTAATAACATTCCATCCCATTAAACCACGGGACTCGCTTTGAGCTAATAACATTCCATCCCATTAAACCACGGGACTCGCTTTGAGCTAATAACATTCCATCCCATTAAACCACGGGACTCGCTTTGAGCTAATAACATTCCATCCCATTAAACCACGGGACTCGCTTTGAGCTAATAACATTCCATCCCATTAAACCACGGGACTCGCTTTGAGCTAATAACATTCCATCCCATTAAACCACGGGACTCGCTTTGAGCTAATAACATTCCATCCCATTAAACCACAGGACTCGCTTTGAGCTAATAACATTCCATCCCATTAAACCACGGGACTCGCTTTGATCCAATCATCAGTGTGATACTCTTGCTCCTAACGACATGTCTCAAAGAAACAATTTGTCCCTTTCTCTCCTGGTGTAGAAACACTGAGATTGGCATAAGAAAGAAGTGAGTCCTGCTGTTGTTCATATGGCCAGCTTGTAACAGTTTTGGCTTTCTTGGCTTTCTTTTACTTTTGAGTTGAGCCTTACCCTTCGAGCCCTACCATATTGACACTTCTGCATACGTCTACCATAACTAGTTACTGTAGTGTTATATGGACGTCAAAGTCAAATGATTTAGTTCAGGTATGAATTAGTTTGCGTGTGTGACAGTTTGATTCACCAGGAGTCTCAGAGCAGAGGTATGAATTCTAGACTGACTGGGCTTCAAGAGGATGGAGGCAAGTCCCCAATAAGGAAGCGGTGAGTGTCTGCTTTTGGTCCATATTTTTATCGAACCCTTTTACAGCTAGTTTTTTCCCAACTCTGTTCAGGGCTTGTATTTTGGAGCCCTGTTCTCTGATGGTGCACCCTACCGAGAGAGATGTATGTTATATATACAAAAGTATGTGGACACCCATTCAAATTAGTGGATTCAGCTATTTTAGCCACACCCATTGCTGACAGGTGTATTAAATCGTTGCAACACTCACTACCGAGTTCCAAACTGCCTCTGGAAACAATGTCAGCACGAGCAGTTTGTCGGGAGCTTCATGAAATGGGTTTCCGTGGCCAAGCAGCCTCACACAAGCCTAACATGCTGACCAGACCGGACACGTCGCGTGCGCGAGCGTTGCCAAATAAAAGTAGAAATCCATGTTATTCAATTATTGCACCCACACTGCTCACGCACGCCAACGAGCGTCTGCGATGCCAAGGGATAAAATAGAACTCCTTTCTATATCTGACTCAGATCAAATCAAAATCAAATCAAATTTTATTTGTCACATACACATGGTTAGCAGATGTTAATGCGAGTGTAGCGAAATGCTTGTGCTTCTAGTTCCGACAGTGCAGTAATAACCAACAAGTAATCTAACTAACAATTCCAAAACTACTGTCTTATACACAGTGTAAGGGGATAAAGTATATGTACATAAGGATATATGAATGAGTGATGGTACAGAGCAGCATAGGCAAGATACAGTAGATGGTATCGAGTACAGTATATACATATGAGATGAGTATGTAAACAAAGTGGCATAGTTAAAGTGGCTAGTGATACATGTATTACATAAGGATGCAGTCGATGATATAGAGTACAGTATATACGTATGCATATGAGATGAATAATGTAGGGTAAGTAACATTATATAAGGTAGCATTGTTTAAAGTGGCTAGTGATATATTTACATAATTTCCCATCAGTTCCCATTATTAAAGTGGCTGGAGTTGAGTCAGTGTCAGTGTCAGTGTGTTGGCAGCAGCCACTCAATGTTAGTGGTGGCTGTTTAACAGTCTGATGACCTTGAGATAGAAGCTGTTTTTCAGTCTCTCGGTCCCAGCTTTGATGCACCTGTACTGACCTCGCCTTCTGGATGACAGCGGGGTGAACAGGCAGTGGCTCGGGTGGTTGATGTCCTTGATGATCTTTATGGCCTTCCTGTAACATCGGGTGGTGTAGGTGTCCTGGAGGGCAGGTAGTTTGCCCCCGGTGATGCGTTGTGCAGACCTCACTACCCTCTGGCGAGCCTTACGGTTGAGGGCGGAGCAGTTGCCATACCAGGCGGTGATACAGCCCGCCAGGATGCTCTCGATTGTGCATCTGTAGAAGTTTGTGAGTGCTTTTGGTGACAAGCCGAATTTCTTCAGCCTCCTGAGGTTGAAGAGGCGCTGCTGCGCCTTCTTCACGATGCTGTCTGTGTGAGTGGACCAATTCAGTTTGTCTGTGATGTGTATGCCGAGGAACTTAAAACTTGCTACCCTCTCCACTACTGTTCCATCGATGTGGATAGGGGGTGTTCCCTCTGCTGTTTCCTGAAGTCCACAATCATCTCCTTAGTTTTGTTGACGTTGAGTGTGAGGTTATTTTCCTGACACCACACTCCGAGGGCCCTCACCTCCTCCCTGTAGGCCGTCTCGTCGTTGTTGGTAATCAAGCCTACCACTGTTGTGTCGTCCGCAAACTTGATGATTGAGTTGGAGGCGTGCGTGGCCACGCAGTCGTGGGTGAACAGGGAGTACAGGAGAGGGCTCAGAACGCACCCTTGTGGGGCCCCAGTGTTGAGGATCAGCGGGGAGGAGATGTTGTTGCCTACCCTCACCACCTGGGGCGGCCCGTCAGGAAGTCCAGTACCCAGTTGCACAGGGCGGGGTCGAGACCCAGGGTCTCGAGCTTGATGACGAGCTTGGAGGGTACTATGGTGTTGAATGCCGAGCTGTAGTCGATGAACAGCATTCTCACATAGGTATTCCTCTTGTCCAGACGGGTTAGGGCAGTGTGCAGTGTGGTTGAGATTGCATCGTCTGTGGACCTATTTGGGCGGTAAGCAAATTGGAGTGGGTCTAGGGTGTCAGGTA
Source organism: Oncorhynchus tshawytscha (assembly GCF_018296145.1). NCBI lineage: Eukaryota > Metazoa > Chordata > Actinopteri > Salmoniformes > Salmonidae > Oncorhynchus > Oncorhynchus tshawytscha. Next base: position 38,988,392 of record NC_056454.1, read on the forward strand.
GGGTGGAGGTGATATGGTCCTTGACTAGTCTCTCAAAGCACTTCATGATGACGGAAGTGAGTGCTACGGGGCGGTAGTCGTTTAGCTCAGTTACCTTAGCTTTCTTGGGAACAGGAACAATGGTGGCCCTCTTGAAGCATGTGGGAACAGCAGACTGGTATAGGGATTGATTGAATATGTCCGTAAACACACCGGCCAGCTGGTCTGCGCATGCTCTGAGGGCGCGGCTGGGGATGCCGGCTGCAAGTCCTGCCTCTCCCATCTCCTCATTGGTTTATAGAAGTAGGTACCCACGTGACATCTCCTCATTGGTTATACCCACGTGGGTGATTGAAAGACAAATTGTTTTGCCAGTTTTTGTGGTAATACTATGAAAGTGTAGATGCGATCGCCATATAAGTTCAAAGATGAAAAAGCCTGGAAGGAGGAGAGATGACAAGAAACGATTCAGTTGTCGGTTTTATGTGTGGATTAATTGTCGGAGTAGAGGACCTTGTGCATTTCAGGTAAAATGACAACTCAATGTTTATATCCCAGGACAAATTAGCTAGCAACAGCAAGCTAGCTAAATAGGACAAATTAGCTAGCAAGTGCAAGCTAACTAGCTAAATTGCCGTACATGTTTAATGCTTTTCGACCTGTCCCCAAATTAATGCCATTGGTTCAGAGTTTGTTTTGATATTTTAACCTGCGTGTCGTGATCGCGTTTAGTGTAGGGGGACAAAATACATTTATGCACGATAGCGCACGATGGTGCACACGCGCAGCCGGTTTGGGTTCCGTGTGAGATCACCATGTGGGATGCCAAGCGTCGGCTGGAGTGGTGTAAAGCTCGCCGCCATTGAACTCTGGAGCAGTGTAAACACAATCTCTGGTGTGATGAATCACACTTCACCATTTGGCAGTCCGACGAACGAATCTGGGTTTGGTGGATGCCAGAAGAATGCTGCCTGTCCCAATGCATAGTGCCAACTGTAAAGTTTGATGGAGGAGGAAAAATGGTCAGGCTGTTTTTCATGGTTTGAGCTCGGCCCCTTAGTTCCAGTGAAGGGACATCTTAACGCTACAGCATACAATGACATTCTAGTTGTCGGAACTAGAAGCACAAGCATTTCGCTACACTCGCATTAACATCTGCTAACCATGTGTATGTGACAAATAAAATTTGATTTGATTTGATTAGACAATTCTGCGGTTCCAACTTTGTGGCAACAGTTTGAGGAAGGCCCTTTCCTGTTTCAGCATGACGGTTGTGCACAAGGCGAGTTCCATACAGAAATGGTTTGTCGAGATCGGTGAGGAAGAACTTGACTGCCCTGCACAGAGCCCTGACCTCAACCCCATTGAACAGCTTTAGGATAAATTAGAGCGCCGACTGCGAGCCAGGCCTCATTACCCAACAAAATCAGTGCCGACCTCACTAATGCTCTTGTGGCTGAATGGAAGCAAGTCCTTGCAGAAATGTTCCAACATCTCGTGGAAAGCCTTCCCAGAAGAGTGGAGGCTGTTATAGCAGCAAGGGGCGACCAAACCCATGTTAATGCCTATGATTTTGGAATGCGAAGTTCAAGGTTTCTCCCCCACATGCACACACACATACTCAGAGAAATAGGGTGCAGAATGCCCTGCAGGTCCTGTAATGCCATCCCTGTCATATCCAGGTCAGCCAGTGTGACCAACCTGTCCCTGGACCCGTCTGGCTCCTCCATGTTGCCCTCCTATGACAGCTCAGTGAGCCCCCAGACCAGTAGGACCATGCCCAAATCTGACCACAGTGAAGAGGAGAGGAAGATACTGCTGGTAAGGATTCTATCTATCTCTTTCTTTACTTTCCTCTTTCCCCTTCTATCCATCTCTGTATCCCTTTCTCTCACTCTCTCCCTCTCCATCTTGTCCTTACGCTCTCCCTCTCTCCATCTTGTCCTTACGCTCTCCCTCTCTCCATCTTGTCCTTACGCTCTCCCTCTCTCCATCTTGTCCTTACGCTCTCCCTCTATTTTATTTCTAGCCCTGTCTGTATATTTACACTCCATTGTTGGCAAAGCATACAATAAAAACAGATTTTTCACTGACTGACTTTCATGACATGTAGGACTCGTCCCAGCTCAAAGACCTGTGGAAGAAGATTTGTAACAACAGTACTGGCATGGAGTTCCAGGACCACCGCTATTGGCTCCGTACATACCCCAACTGCATTGTGGGGAAGGAGCTGGTCAACTGGCTGCTGAGGAGTGGAACCATCTCCACCAGGTATAGACATACTGTATCATGGCTACCTGACTGATGTCTGAATAACGATATTGTAGAAAGAAGAGATTACATGAGTTAGAAAATGTTTTCTCTCTTGCCTACATCTCTCACTCTTCCATCTTTCTTGCTCTTCCATCTTGCTCACTCCTCCACTCTCGCTCGCCCTTCCATCTTTCTCTCGCTCTGTCTGTCTGTCTCACTCACTCATACTCTTGCAGGGCCCAGGCGATAGCCATTGGTCAGGCTGTGGTAGACGGTCGTTGGTTGGACTGTGTCACTCACCACGACCAGCTGTTCAGGGATGAGTACGCTCTCTATCGCCCCCTCCAGGTGAGATACTGTTTTGTGGGAATAAGGGGACGAGTCTGCCTACTTCTCCCTATAGCCACTTGGTTTATTACATGTAGCCACTCCTCCAACAACTTTGTGCAGCAGTGATGCCACTGCAGCCGAACGGCACTAAAAGCTCACCACACTTCAATTAAGAGGGTGATTGTGAGGATGATGATCATGATGTTCTGTCTTCTCTTCAGAGCACAGAGTTCTCTGAGACCCCGTCTCCTGACAGTGACAGTGTCAACTCTCTGGAGGGACACTCAGAACCCTCCTGGTTCAAAGACATCAAGTTTTGTGACAGTGACACAGACCAGGTGGCTGACGAGAATGACTATGTCAAGGCCAGTATGTATCCCAGCATGCCTTGTGACTTTAGCCCTCAGGCTAAACATTACAACAACCAGCATCATGTCTATGCCTGCTTTCTTCTTAAAGGTCCAAGGCAGCCATTTTCTTCTCAATATCAAATCATTTCTGGGTAACAGTGAAGTACTTTACTGTGATAGTTTTCAATTCAAATGGTCATAAAGCAAGAATTTAGCTTGGACTGTCTGAGTGGGGAGGGGAAAACTGAACTAGCTGTTATTGGCAGAGCGGTTTGGAACTCTTTCTTATTGGTCTATTAACAAATGTATCGCCTGGTGATGTCAGCAGGCAGGCCAAAAGTTAACCCCATCAAAACAGGCTGAAATGTCAGGCAGTCTTTCAAACAGCGGTCACACTAAAAGGGCATAATCATCATTTCCATCCTCAGTGTGGAAATATACATCTGAAGTCGGAAGTTTACATACACCTTAGCCAAATACATTTAAACTCAGTTTTTCACAATTCCTGACATTTAATACTAGTAATAATTCTCTGTTTTAGGTCAGTTAGGACACCACTTTATTTTAAGAATGTGAAATGTAAGAATAGAATAGTAGAGTGATTGATTTGAGCTTTTATTTATTTCATCACATTCCCAGTGGGTCAGAAGTTTACATACACTCAATTAGATTTGGTAGCATTGCCTTTAAATTGTTTAACTTGGGTCAAATGTTTCAGGTAGCCTTCCACCAGCTTCCCAAGTTGGGTGAATTTTGGTCCATTCCTCCTGACAGAGCTGGTGTAACTGAGTCAGGTTTGTAGGCCTCCTTGCTCACACACCCTTTTTCAGTTCTGTCCACACATTTTCTATGTGATTGAGGTCAGGGCTTTGTGATGGCCACTCCAATACCTTGACTTTGTTGTCCTTAAGCCATAACTGCTTGGGGTCATAATTTGGAAGACCCATTTGAGACCAAGCTTTAACTTCCTTACCGATGTCTTGAGATGTTGTTTCAATATATCCACATAATTTTCCTCCCTCATGATGCCATATATTTTGTGAAATGTACCAGTCCCTCCTACAGCAATGCAGCAAAGCACCCGTGCTTCACAGTTGGGATGGTGTTCTTCGGCTTGCAAGCATGCCCCTTTTTCCTCCAAACATAAATGGTCATTATGGCCAAACAGTTCTATTTTTGTTTCATCAGACCAGAGGACATCTTTGTCCCCATGTGCAGTTGCAAACTGTAGTCTGGCTTTTTTATGTCGGTTTTGGAGCCGTGGCTTCTTCCTTGCTGAGTGGCCTTTCAGGTTATGTCGATACAGGACTAGTTTTACTGTGGATTTAGATACTTTTGTACCCGTTTCCTCCAGGATCTTCACAAGGTCCTTTGCTGTTGTTCTGGGATTGACTTTTTGCACCAAAGTACATTCATCTCTAGGAGACAGAACGCTTCTCCTTCCTGAGCAGTATGACAGCTGCGTGGTCCCATGGTGTTTATACTTTTATACGTACTATTGTTTGTACAGATGAGCGTGGTACCTTCAGGCGTTTTGAAATTGTGGAGGTCTCCAATTTCTTTTCTGAGGTCTTGGCTGATTTCTTTTGATTTTCCCATGATGTCAAGCAAAGAAGCACTGAGTTTGAAGGTAGGCCTTGAAATACATCTGCAGGTACACCTCCAATTGACTCAAATTTGATGTCAATTAGCCTATCAGAAGCATCTAAAGCCATGACATAATTTTCTGGAATTTTACAAGCTGCTTAAAGGCACAGTCAACTTATGTATGTAAACTTCTGACCCACTGGATTTGTGATATGGTGAATTAAAAGTGAAATAATCTGTCTAAACAATTGTTGGAACAATGACTTGTGTCATGCACAAAGTAGATGTCTTAACCGACTTGCCAAAACTACAGTTTGTTAGCGAGAAATTTGTGGAGTGGTTGAAAAACAAGTTTTAATGACTCCAACCTAAGTGTATGTAAACTTCTGACTTCAACTGTATATAAAAGACAGGTAAATCACATTTTTGACTGCACTAAGCCTTTAATATTGAGAGTAAACAATAGGTAGTTGACTCTTTGTAATGTCTCTGAGATTTTTCTTAGTATTTCTCTTACTACTGAGCTCTTGAACTATATAACTAGTGTGTACTCCCCCTCCATGCTGCTATGCATCAACAAGACAAATGACATGTTTTTAATGTGCAAATAAAGATCTAACAATCAATCAATCAATCAATCAATCAATCAATCAATGCACCCCCCCTCCCCCTCGTCAGACTCATCCAACCCCAGTAAGAGGACGTCAGTCAGTAGTTTCCAGTCAGCGGTGGACAGTGACTCTGCTGCTTCCATCAACCTCAATATGGAGCAGGACAACGTCAACTTCCACATCAAGAAACAGTCCAAGTACCCCCATGTACCACCGCTCCCCAGGGAGCAGAAAGGTATGGAGCAACAAACACACACTGTTCCACCCTGAACAGGGACAGTCCTATCCCTCTTCACTAGAATGTCTTGCTGAAAGAAAACGCCTAAACATAGACGTTTATTTTGATCGATTCACCTAAATCTGCAATAGCATACAAAGAGGAACTTAACCTATTTGTTTGCTCAGCCAGTTCCCATAACTCTTATACGTTTATGGAAGGTGGAGTTGTGTGTTTATGCGTTTCTCCTCTTTCTCTCTCCTGTATCAGAGTACCTGGTCTCAGAGGACGGAGGACAGAATATCTCCATCAGTGACGCTTTCATCAAAGGTAAGAACTCCCCACTTACTAGTGTAGTCTGGCTTCATTATGGATATTTTATTTTTGCAGTTGGTACACTTTAACTCTTGAGAAGCTGTGTATTCTTTCTATTGGACAAGCAGTTGGTACTGAACCTAATGTACTGTAGCTGTAACCCAAGCTATCGCTCTCTGTGTGCTGCAGAGTCCCTGTTTAACCGTCGTGTGGAGGAGAAAGCTAACGAGGTGCTGTTCACTCCTCTGGGCTGGCACCACAGCTCCCTGGACCAGCTCAGAGAGGAGAATGGAGAGAAGGAGGCCATGGAGAGGCTTCTGTGAGTACTGTCGGACAACTTTAGAGGTTTGAAAGTAACTCAAATCTTTGTCCAACCTTTTTTTTTGTTAATTAAATATGTATGTGAGTACAGGAAATGCGAGGCACTAGTGAAGTGGGAGGTTTGGAATGTAAAGACTAGTCTCTAGCCTACTAAAATTGAAGTAGAATTGGAACTGAACATATAAGTCATTCTTTAGATGAAGCAGAGATCTCTCAGTATGAATTAGTGTTCTATGGTGGTATGTAAACATTTTTAGCTGGTGACTTCACATGTTATACTGGCCAAAAAACAGCTGTTTTCTCTTGCAAAGAAAACGGCTAACTTCTCTCCCCCTCCGCAGCTCTGCCAACCACAGCCACATGATGGCGCTGCTGCAGCAGCTGCTGTACAGCGAGTCCCTGTGCCTCTCCTGGCGTGACATCATCGTTCCCGTGGTGAGGCAGGTAGTGCAGACGGTGCGGCCGGACGTTCGCAGTTGTGATGATGACATGGACATCAGACAACTGGTTCACGTCAAGAAGGTACCTCGCTGACAGTGCTCTATTCTAACTTGAGATCTGGTTGATTAACTTGACTTTCCTTGCAAGTCTCCATATTGACCTCAATGAACGATTCACGCAAAAGTCTGCGTTGCCTGCATTTCTTTCAACTCTGAATCAGGTCTTTGTCATTTGGCTTTACTTAGACTGCACATACTGCAGGAGTAGACTGATGGGTGACCAAAATGGCTGTCTTTTTAAACTTAATTCTTTCTGGGGGTGGGGGGGTTTGTTGTTTTTTAGATTCCTGGAGGGAAGAAGTTTGACTCTGCGGTAGTGAATGGCTTTGTCTGTACCAAGAACATTGCTCACAAAAAAGTAAGTTCCCTTCTCTTATGTAACAGCTACCATCTCTCCCTGTAAACACAGTCAGAGGGACGCAGTTTAGTGCTTGTCTGTGAACTCAATAAAGTACAATTTGATCATATTTTAGATGAACTCGTACATCAAGAACCCCAAGATCCTGCTTCTGAAGTGTTCTATAGAGTATCTCTACAGAGAGGAGACCAAGTTCACCTGCATTGACCCCATTGTGCTTCAGGTCAGCCTGTTAGTCATTCATTTGCTAGCACCCATCCACAATTTCTAGCAATTAAGAAAAAGAAAATGTAATCTTTGTCAGTGTCTTTGTTTACCCAGGAGCATGAGTTTCTGAAGAACTATGTTCAGCGTATAGTGGACGTGCGTCCCAACCTGGTGCTGGTGGAGAAGACCGTGTCTCGTATCGCTCAGGACATGCTGCTGGAGCACGGCATCACACTGGTTATCAACGTCAAACCGGTCAGTAGCTCTCTGTACTGCTAGTAAAAAATGATTAACTGGTGTTATCAATGTCAAACCAGTTGGTACTACCCTGCCATCTCTCTAGCTCTCTGTACTAGCTAGACTAGCCTGGGTTGTTTCTAAACCCACCTTTAGCAAGCTTAAGAACATCTTACTTGTGTAGCTTTTGTTAGTTTATTTTTATTACATTTTTTTGCAAATAGATTTGGGTTCTATCAATGTAATTGACTGCATCATTTACAATCATATATATTTTTACACACATACACAGTACCAGTCAAAAGTTTGGGCACATCTACTCATTCAAGGGTTCTTCTTTATTTCTACTATCTTGTACATTGTAGAATAATAGTGAAGACATCAAAACGATGAAAAAACGAAATGGAATCATGTAGTAACCAAAAGAGTGTTAAACAATTCAAAAAATATTTCAGATTATTCAAAGTAGCCACCCTTTGCCTTGATGGCAGCTTTTCACACACTTGGCATTCTCTCAACTAGCTTCCATGAGGTGGTCACCTGGAATGCATTTCAATTAACAGGTGTGCCTTGTTAATTTGTGAAATTTCTGTCCTTAATGCGTTTGAGCCAATCAGTTGTGTTGTGACAAGGTACATTAGGGGTGGTATATACTGAAATTAGCCCTATTTGGTAAAAGACCAAGTCCATATTATGGCAAGAGCAGCTCAAATAATCGAAACGACAGTCTATTACTTGAAGACATGAATGTCAGTCAATATGGAACATTTCAAAACTTTTAAAGTTTCTTCAAGTGCAGTTGCAAAAACCATCCAGCGCTATGATGAAACTGGCTCTCATGAGGACCGCTACAGGAAAGGAAGACCCAGAGTTACCTCTGCTGCAGAGGATAAGTTTATTAAAGTTACCAGCCTAAGAAATTGCAGACCAAATAAATGCTTCACAGAGTTCAAGTAACAGACACATCTCAACATCAACTGCGGGAATCAGGCTTTCATGGTCGAATTGCTGCAAAGAAACCACTACTGAAGGACTTTTTTTTTTCATGGAATATCTACATACAGTGGGGCAAAAAAGTATTTAGTCCGCCACCAATTGTGCAAGTTCTCCCACTTAAAAAGATGAGAGGCCTGTAATTTTTCATCATAGGTACACTTCAACTATGACGGACACAATGAAGAAAAAAAATCCAGAGAATCACATTGTAGGATTTTTAATAAATTTATTTGCAAATTATGGTGGAAAATAAGTATTCCTTCTCTTTTAGCCAGGTAATAACTGATTTTGTCTTTTCTTATCTGCTAAGCCATTACAATTATAACTGGCTATATTTATTTCACCATTTACCATAATGAGATAGAATTGAAACTTGTATCATAATGTTTGTAACCTTACCATTTAAAAAGTACCATAATGATTGCGTGTCCATATAGCTGTACCATGATATTTGCACGGCTACTGAGTAAACCTCCAATTGTTCTCCAAATAAAAATTTCCATCCTGGATGAAGAATAGTTTTATTATATTCCAAGCGCTAAAACCCCCCTCAGTGACTGGCAGACCACCCCTGTCCAGCTGGATCCTAGGGACCCATCCTTTAATGAAAAGAGCAGACAGTGCCACCCACAGAACAGCAGCAGATTAACTGCCAAAAGCATTTCCAACACCCTCACCCTGATTTGTATAGTATACTGTTATTTAAAAAATATACATATGCAAGATTTTTATCTGAATTAACAAATAATGTAGGCACTTTAATGGAAAGATTGTTAACTATAACCAGGACTGACATTACAAAAATCCAATTTTTTGGCAAACAATTATTGTGATTCATCCAATACTGTCCCTAACATCATTACCCCTTAGCAACAGATGTGGGATACATACTCACCTTCCCCACAAACAACCACAAGCTAGAATGTTGAACAGTTACTCTAATCTCCGGGACAAACTCGCATATACAGTTGTAGCTGTTTGAGAAGGAATGCAACATTTAGCAAGAATGGGGAGATTTGCTTAACCAGTGTCAAGTCCTTGCTCGTGGAGCTCAGATACACCCCGCTCCCCTGAAACACACACGCTAGTCCACCGTTGTGACCATTTTCCCAAGCGTCTCTGAGCAGTCAGACCTTTTATTTTGTGCCGCCAGGGCCACAGTAACCCCCCCACCCCCATGGGATACTGCAGCTAGTGTTTCACTACTCTTTATGATGGTGTCTGTTGCCATGTTAGCCCGTTCTTCTGCTTAATCCGTTCAACTGTCTATTAGCCGTTCCTGCCCTCAGTCTCTCTTCCCCACCTCTGGTTCTCTGCAGCAAGTCTTGGACAGGGTGAGTCATATGACCCAGGGGGACCTGGTCATGTTCATGGACCAGCTGCTCACCAAGCCTCGGCTGGGAACCTGCCAAAAGTTCTACCTACACTCCTTCCAGCTGGCCAACAGTGAGTGGAAACTACTCTGCCCTCAACATGCTGCTTTTAGTGTACATCTTACATATCTACATTTTTAAATCTCTTTACCTTAGATGTTGGAAGCCGTTCATAACACTTATTTCACTTAAATAATCCAACACATGAAACCAACACACTGCAACCAGGTGCTTTCATTCACAACGTCCTCCAGCCTAGACTAGATGGATCTACATGCTCATTCTGACTGTCCTGAGTGCCACAGCACAACTATGTAATGTGTTCTCCTCTTTCCCTTCTCTGTGACAGATGAGTTGAAGACTCTGATGTTCTTTGAGGGCTGCTCTCCCCAGCTAGGCTGTACCATAAAGCTTCGCGGGGCGTCTGAGTACGAGCTGGCCAGGGTTAAAGAGATCATCATCCTCATGGTGTGTGTGGCCTACCACTCCCAGCTAGAGATATCCTTCCTCATGGATGAGTTTGCCATGCCTCCCAGCCTGGCCAAGACCAGCTTCCCCTGTCTCCTGGAGAGCGCTACCGTCGAGGAGAGCCAGGAGAATGAGACCGACCAGAGCACCCTCTTCCAGGGAGGAGAGACTGTGCTAGGGGACGAGGAGGAGAATTCTGTATCGGAATCCTCCTCGCCTAAAGATGTCGAGGTTGTCAAAGTTGCCAAGAACCAACTCCTGTCCTCCTCATCCTCCCTGGTGGCCGAGGGGATAGAGTCAGCAGAGGTCATGACCTCCACGCCGTTGTCCAATCCCCTGGCGCCGCCACCACCCTACCTCATTGATGACCTGGAGGAGTTAACAGATGAGATTGGGCTGGAGCAGGGGGAGGAGACTGAGGGGCGGAGCGGGTCAGGGGTTCTGGGGAGGGGTGAGTCGCAGGAGGAGAGCTCTGCTTCGGAGACGGCCCCCAGGCTGTTCAGAGACCCCCTGCATGATGACACAGGGCTGTTTGTCACAGAGCAGGTGAGGATTAAGGCTACATGCAGAAACACATTGGTTTTTATAATAAAAAAGCATTTTTAAAACGACTTCCATTGTCCTCCAAGAGTGTCCAACGATATCCTTGACTGTTCTGTCACCGAGCAGGTGGCCTCGACGGACGACCATCTCAGGACGCTGACGGCAGGCTTCAAACAGGAGCTAAAGGACATCATCCTGTGTGTCTCCCCCTTCATCACTTTCAGAGAGCCCTTCCTCCTCTCCCCCGCTGGCCTACGCTGCCCCAGCAGAGACTACTTTCCTCAACAGGTCTGTTTGTTTACATTGACTGTATTTATTGAATGTTTTTCAACCTTTATTTTTTTTGTTCTGTAATGTACAATAGAATATCCGATAATCTGTTTATGTAACCATCAATTCCTCTGTACTCAGTACATCGTTGGTCATAGTGAAGATGTCTACAAAACATGGTAGTCATGCTTACGCAAGATGCCATCTCATAACACTTACGTGCTGGGCGAATGATCAATAAGATATTTTCATATTTGAGATGTAACATAGTAGCGCCTCGTGCAGGTGTACCTCTCCCCACTGCTCAACAAGGACTTCAAAGAACTAGACGGTCGACGTAAGCGACAACTCCTCAAAGACTCCACCCCATCAGGTGGAGGCATGGCCAACGGAGGCCCTCGACCCATCCAGGTGTTACCCTCCCACCGCCTTACCAGTGCCCGCATCGCAGAGCATCTGGGCAGCAGCCAGGACTTGGCCAAGATGCTGGCAGACTACCGTGCCCAAGGAGGCCGACTCCGACAGGAGGAGGCAGACCCCTTCGCCCAGCCACCGGTCCGGGAGGCTCTGCCGTCCAAGCACCCCGTCAAGGCTGATAGTGAGGAGGAGAAGCCAGGGGGACAGAACGACATGACCTGGGCCTCCAAGGTAGTTAGGACACATCACAATATAGGAGGTAGATGGCGCAGATCTCCAACAGTCTCACTGATGTATCTGGAGTTTGTTTGTAATGGAATAACTATCTATCTTAAAATCTCCCTTAACCAGTGCTAGTTTACTGATCAATGTGCTACTGATGACAGCTCACCACTTCCCTCACTCTCCAGAGATATTAAGTCAGGGCTGAAGAGAAGTGGTTTATTGGATTGTAAGGCATTATGTGCTGTTTTTATGCTGTCGTTGACCACCATTACTTATGTGTTTCAGCTGGACTGCCTGAACCCAGTGAACCATCAGAGACTCTGTGTTCTGTTCAGCAGCTCCTCTGCCCAGTCCAACAACGCCCCCAACCCTTGCGTCAGTCCCTGGTAAACCCCACCCAACCTTGGTGGTCTTCAATTCAATACTACTTTATTTATCCCCTTAGGTGCAACAGAAGTGTTGTTGTGTACCAGCTGTGAAAGACCAACTGACTGAATTTTAAAAGGTCAGCTATTCACAAGTACTTATTTGTTCTCAACAGGATGGTCACGATGGAGTTCTACGGAAAGAACGACCTCACACTAGGAATATTCCTGGAGAGATACTGTTTCAGGTGAGGGGGAAATCTGAACCAGACAAATTGTGTTAGCGAATTTACAATAAAACCTTTTACATCCATTTGGTTGTCACTGATGTAATAAAAATCTAGCTCAATGAAGCACCTCTTCGTGTGTGTGTGTGTTTTACAGGCCGTCCTATCAATGCCCCAGTATGTTCTGTGAGACTCCCATGGTGCACCATGTGCGGCGGTTTGTCCATGGCAGTGGCTGTGTTCAGATCGTACTGAAGGAGCTGGAGTCTCCTGTGCCTGGATACCAACACACCATCCTCAACTACTCCTGGTGCCGCATATGCAAACAGGTACTGTAACTTTTTAATCGGTGTGTTTCCTTATCTATTTCATGACTACCCCCAGGACTTGCTCTATAGCTAGCAGCCCGAGTTCAACAAATCAAATGCTTGCTAATCAGCCAGTTCTTGGCTAGAGCATAAAGCTGCTGTCCAGGTCTGCTTAGCTTCAATCTCTCACATAGCGTTGATCCTTGTATTCTACTCTACTATACTCTCTTCTACTCTACTTTACTCTAAAATCTCTTCTACTCTACTATATTTTACTCTACTACTATACTATACTTTACTCTCTCCTACTCGCCTACTCTACTCTCTTCTACTCTACTATAATGTACTTCTCTACTCTATACTTTATTTTACTCTAGAGTAGGAGAGTAGAGTAGAATACAAGGATCAAAGCTGTGAGATTGAAGCTAAGCAGACTCTATACTCTACTCTCTTCTCTACTATACTCCTATAGTAGAAAATAGTAAATTATAGTAGTAGAGTAAAATATAGAGTAGAATACAAGGATCAACGCTGTGTGAGATTGAAGATAAGCAGACTATACTTTACTCTACTCATACTAGTCTCTCTCCTACTCTACTTTACTCTCCTACTATACCTGTATTTACTCTACTATACTGTTTTCTACTATACTCTTCATACTCCACTATACTATATTATACTAATTGATACTCTCTTCATACTCCACTATATTATACTAGTTGATACTCTCTTCTACTATACTTTGCTCTCATCTATGCTGCTATACTTTCTTGTACTCTACTATCTTATACTATACTCTACCCTCCTACTCTACTATCCTACTCTAATTCTACTCTCTTACTATACTTTACTCTTCTACTATAATTTACTTTCTTCTCTTCTACTCTATATTATACTTTACTGTACCCTCTTCTACTCTACTATACTATTTTACTCTACTATACTCCTACTCTACTCCTACTATAGTATAATTTACTCTTCTACTATATAATCTACTCCTACTCATTTACTCTCCTACTATAATTTACTATTCTACTCTACTATAATATCCTACTCTATTATTTTCTACTCTACTATACTCTCTTCTACTATACTATAGTAGAGTAGGAGAGAGTAAATTATAGTAGAAGAGAGTAGAATACAAGGATCAAAGCTGTGAGAGATTGAAGCTAAGCAGATCTACTCTACTATCATACTCTACTCTCCTCTACTTTACACTCTTCTACTATACTTTCCTTTACTATACTCTATTCTATTTCCTACTCCACCCCTACTCTCTTCTACTCTACTATACTTTACTCTCTTCTACTCTCTATACTCGTATATGCTACTTTCTTCTACTCTACTCCTACTCTACTATACTCTTCTACTCTTTACTTTACTCTATTGTACCCTCCTACTTTACTCTACTATCATTTACTTCTATTCTATTTTATTCTACTCTACGCTCTTCTCTACTATACTCTTTTACTCTACTCTCCTATTCCACTCTCCTACTGTACTATACTCCCTTACTATAATGTACTCTTCTACTCTATACTTTACTCTACTATTCTATTCAACTCTACTATACTCCCCTACTATAATTTACTCTTCTACTGTACTATACTCCCTTACTATAATTTACTATTCTACTCTCCTACTGTACTATACCTCCCTACTTTAATGTACTCTTCTACTCTCCTACTCTATACTTTACTCTACTATTCGACTCTCCTATTCTACTGTACTATACTCCCCTACTATAATTTACTCTTCTACTCTATACTTTACTCTCCTATTCTACTCTCCTATTCTACTTTACTCTCCTACTGTACTATACTCTAGTCTACTCTGTACTATTCTTCTCTACTCTCCTACTCTTTACTCTTCAAAACTATAATTTACTCTACTCTTTACTCTACTCTACTCTCTCCTACTACTATCCTACTTTATGCTCTTCTACTATACTATAATTTATCCTACTCTATACTTTATTTTACTCTACTCTCTTCTATGCTACTCTATATTATACTTTACTGTACCATATTCTACTCTACTCTCCTACTGTACTATACTCCCCTACTATAATTTACTCTCTTCTACTCTCTTACTTTACTCTCTTCTACTCTACTATACTATAATTTACTCTCTTCTACTCTACTATCGTACTTTACTCTTCTTCTCTACTATCTTACTTTACTCTCTCCTACTCTACTATACTATAATTTACTCTCTTCTACTCTACTATCTTACTTTACTCTACTATACTATAATTTACTCTCCTACTCTACTATCGTACTTTACTCTCTTCTACTCTACTATCGTACTTTACTCTCCTACTATACTATAATTTACTCTCTTCTACTCTACTCTACTATACTATAATTTACTCTCCTACTCTACTATCGTACTTTACTCTTCTTCTCTACTATCGTACTTTACTCTCCTACTCTACTATCTTACTTTACTCTCTCCTACTCTACTATACTATAATTTACTCTCTTCTACTCTACTATCTTACTTTACTCTCCTACTCTACTATCTTACTTTACTCTCTCCTACTCTACTATACTATAATTTACTCTCTTCTACTCTACTATCTTACTCTACTCTACTATACTATAATTTACTCTCCTACTCTACTATCGTACTTTACTCTCTTCTACTCTACTATCGTACTTTACTCTCCTACTATACTATAATTTACTCTCTTCTACTCTACTCTACTATACTATAATTTACTCTCCTACTCTACTATCGTACTTTACTCTCTTCTACTCTACTATCGTACTTTACTCTCCTACTATACTATAATTTACTCTCTTCTACTCTACTATCTTACTTTACTCTCGTACTATACTATAATTTACTCTTCTACTCTACTATCTTACTTTACTCTCCTACTATACTATAATTTACTCTCTTCTACTCTACTATCTTACTTTACTCTTCTACTCTACTATCTTACTTTACTCTCTTCTACTCTACTATCTTACTTTACTCTCCTACTCTCTTCTACGATACTATAATTTACTTCTACTCTCTCCTCTATACTTTATTTTACACTCTACTATACTCTCTTCTACACTACTCTCCTACTCTATGCTCTACTCTACTCTCCTACTATACCTTCCTCCTCATTCCTACTCTGCTTTACCGGCCTACTATACTTTTCTTTACTCTGCTATACTCTTTTCATACTTTACTCTACTCTACTCTCTTCATACTCCACTCTCCTCTGCTTTACTCTTCTACTCTACTATTTGCTATGCTACTCTACTCTCTTATACTCTATTCTACTCCTGCTACACTCTCTTCTACTCTAATTTACACTTCTATTATATTCTCCTACTCTACTCACTTCTACTCTCTCTGTAGGTGACTCCTGTGGTGCCCCTGTCTAATGACTCGTGGTCCATGTCCTTTGCTAAGTACCTGGAGCTGAGGTTCTATGGTCACCAGTATACCAGGAGGGCTAATGCTGAGCCCTGTGGCCACTCCATCCACCATGACTACCATCAGTACTTCTCCTATAACCAGATGGTGGCCTCCTTCAGGTGGGAAACACAGGCCAGGGCTTTGACTTCTATCCAGCCATACATAATTTACCATTCTCACTACATCTTCAAATGACCTCTAAATACCAGAACAAAAAAATCACTATAGTTAGTGTGGTAAAATGTATATGCCCATCATGCCATTGTAATTGTCTAACCACCAGCTACATCTCAGTGAGACTGCTAGAGGTCTGCCTCCCTCCTCCTAAGATCTTCATCAGGAACCAGGGGCCCTCCAAGAGCCAGATGCAGCAGGACCTCAAGGACTTCTCACAGAGGTAACTGGTCTACCTGTTGTCTGTCTACCATGACCTTAACTTGCCTGATCCCAGATCTGTTTGTTCTGCATAGCCGACTCCTATGGTTATTGTCCTCTGACAATAACCATAGTAGTTGGCAAGATCGCACAAACAGATCTGGGACCAGGCTAGGAGTCTGAATAATCTATTTCTAACCAGTCCTTTTCCATTCTGTCCCTCTTGTCAGGGTGACTCAGGTGTACCTGGCCATAGATGACCGCCTCACCTCCCTGAAGACGGACACCTTCAGCAAGACACGCGAGCAGAAGATGGAGGACCTGTTTGCACAGAAAGATGTAGGTTGTTCCTCCAAAGGGCGGGACCACTGTGTATAGTATGTATAGTGCAGTGGAGGCTGGTGTCGCTCTACGTCGGAGGACGGGCTCATTGGACTGGCTGGAATGGAACGGTATCAAACACATGTTTTCCATCCGTTTTGTTTGTGTGCGTGTTCAGATGGAGGAGGCAGATCTGCACAGCTGGATAGAGAAGCTGCAGGCTCGTCTCCAGGCTTGTGGTAGTGACTCCCCCCAGCAGCTCCAGACTGTACTGGAATCAGTGGTAGTGAAGAAACAGAGCCTGTGTGAAACACTGCAGTCCTGGAACAGCAGGTGAGAACCATAGAAATAAGAATGAATAGAACGGGCTTGGACACTCTGACCCTGCCTATTGACTGGTACACTCACAATGTCTGCCTGGTATTGTGATGCCAAAATGTCCATGATATTTTGAAATGTTCTATCAACTGATGCTCGATTGCCATGGTAATGTAGAATGTTCATTCAAATGATGCTAACTGATGTGGCTCATGCAATTGAATGTCTTTTTTGTAATGTCATTTGATTTGACTCAACAAATCACAGCACGGATTGAAGGGTAAACTTAAGGCTTTTACTTCCCGGCATGGGTACTCTCAAAATGGCTGCCAGCCCTTTTACTTCCCGGCATGGGTACTCTCAAAATGGCTGCCAGCCCACCCATTGTGCCATCATTGACTTGAATGGAGATGCCTTTTTCTATTCATTCTTATTTCTATGGTGAGAACACTGAACTCAGAGCAGCTGTTAATGTTTAAACTTTTAGGGGCAGTTTCCTAGACACAGATCAAGCCTAGTCTTTGACTAAGAAGTACTTTTAATGGTTGAATCTCTTCATCTGTGTCCATAAAATTGGAGCCTAGGGCTGAATTCTAACTTAGATTCTGATGTGAAACCCATTTTATTAGTTACCTGCTTAGACTAACAGTGAAACGCTTACTGAAGGACCCTTCCCAACAGTGCCGAGAGAGAAGAAAAGAGAAATGATTGATGTCATTGGGAGATCTTTCTAAGAATGGATTTGTTGAACCATGTAACCTCCAGGCTGCAGGACCTGTTCCAGCAGGAGAAGGGCAGGAAGCGTCTGTCTGTCCCAGCCAGCCCTGGGAGACACCGACAGACAGACGACAGCAAGGTCAGTGCAACAGATTCCTGATACAATTCAGATGATTGGAAGTGCTTAGTATATGATAAGCAATTAGTGTATCAGAAAGTAAGGAATGTTTCTTTTGTTTGACAGCCAAGTGCTCTGGAGTCCTCTCCACGCAACCCCTCCCCTTTAGTACAAAATGTTGACAAAGGTAAGGGGATTGGTTCAGCTTTCAGTCAGAATGCTATACTACTTCTCTCATTGGTGGACTGTAGTTGATGGGCGTGTCTGTTATTTGATGGACAGAGGATCGTCACCTCACTGCCATGCCCTCAAGCTGGGGGTCGTCATTGCTAGCGTTACCGTCACCAGGGGAGCCAGGCTCAGAACCCCTCTCGTCTGGACCCTGCTTTCCTGACCAGGATTCCGTCAGCATCCCAGAGGGTGAACACACACACACAACCCCCCCATTAGCTTCCTGTTCTTTCTCTGGATCTACAGTGCGTATCAAAATACAGACCACTCCTGTCCTTAAATTCATTCTCGCTGTCTCCTAGATGTGTTTGATGGACACCTGTTGGGCTCCAATGACAGCCAGGTGAAAGAGAAGTCCACCATGAAGGCCATTCTAGCCAACCTGATGCCAGGCAACAGTTACAACTCTATCCCATTCCCATTGTGTGTACATTATGACTTTATCTCTGAATAGGCTTTTGGCTTGTAGTATAAATTGTTGCATGATCAGCCAAATAAGATAGAATTTGATGTAAATGCCCATACTATATTGAGCCCTGTTCATTTTCTTACTTTGTTGTAATGTTTAGCTTGAATCCTAGTGTCGACTGGAAAAATCATCAATATCTCAGGTGCCACATACTGCCGGTGTGCACTTGAGCAAGGCACTTAACCACTAACCTGCTCCAGGGCACTGCTCTGCTCTGTGGGTGACCCTGTGCTGCCATGTTGTGTGTCGAGACTGGGCACTGTGAAAGCCCAAATGAAAAATATCCTAATATAATGGATCAATAAAGAGTGTATTGTATGTTTTGTGACGTTGTTGTGTCCGTTGTTCGTCAGTGAACCAGACAAGCATTACCTGATGTATGAGCATGAGAGAGTGCCCATCGCCGTGTGTGAGAGAGAACCCAGCTCCATCATCTCATTCGCTCTCAGGTAACAGCTCCTGTCCAACTCTTCTCCAGTCTCTTCACATGCCTGACTTTTCGGTTCAAACGTGTATTTTGTTGTTCTAATGATATTTGAATGACCTCTGCCCTCTAGCTGTAAGGAGTATAAGAGTACTCTGGATGAACTGTGGAAGACAACATTGAAGACAGGAGGCGAGGACACCACCCTGTCCACCAGGTATACCACACTGCTCCTGCAGATGTCAAGTGTGTGTGTGTGTGTGTGTGTGTGTGTGATCTGAAGTATAATCCTATCTTGTCTGTGTGCAGCTCTGGAGAGAGCCGGGTCAAGAACAGCCCAGCCAAGCCCAACGAGACCGCCTCCTCCCAGATGGGTCTGGGCCGCAGCAGCATGGACTCTGAGCCTCTTAGTGAGTAGTGGTCAAGGGGCAACATGAGTGGGGGGGTGCTAGAAAATCAGTTTAGCTCTGTTCTGATGTAGTATGTAATGTTTCTGGAGCTCCTAGCATGTTTTTCTTTTGCTCTGAACAGAAGACGCAGACATAGGAGACAACCATAAGAAGTCAACAGGAAACCCTCATATTGAATTACGTGAGTAAATGCATTTCTCATTGGATTTCCCTTTGGAATGGCATCACCTCTTAGCCTGCAAACTTCCTCTCAATAATAAGCATACGGCCTAGTCCGTAATCCATCTCATTCTGTCTCCCCTGCAGAGTTCTCTGATGCCAACGCTAAGTTCTACTGTAGGATCTACTATGCTGAGGAGTTCCACAAGATGAGAGCGGAAATAATGGAGAGTACGGAGGATGACTTTGTTCGCTCGCTGTCCCACTGTGTCAACTGGCAGGCCCGCGGTGGCAAGTCTGGGGCCGTCTTCTATGCCACCGAAGGTGACTGGCTACACCAGAGCCATATTTTATTTGTAACTTCTATTTACCAGGTCCCATTTGAGGTCAAGAGACTCCATTTTAAATATGTCTGTTGTACCTCACTGTGTATCTTTACCCTCCCTCAGATGACCGATACATTCTGAAGCAGATGCCCAGACTAGAGGTTCAGTCCTTCCTGGACTTTGCCCCTCACTACTTCACCTACATCACTGGAGCCGTGCAGCAGAAGGTAAACTACGCTAACTGCAGTACCCCCGGCTAACTGCAGTACCCCCGGCTAACTGCAGTACCCCCGGCTAACTGCAGTACCCCCGGCTAACTGCAGTACCCCCGGCTAACTGCAGTACCCCCGGCTAACTGCAGTACCCCCGGCTAACTGCAGTACCCCGACTAACTGCAGTACCCCGGCTAACTGCAGTACCCCGGCTAACTGCAGTACCCCGGCTAACTGCAGTACCCCGGCTAACTGCAGTACCCCGGCTAACTGCAGTACCCCGCTAACTGCAGTACCCCGGCTAACTGCAGTACCCCGGCTAACTGCAGTACCCCGGCTAACTGCAGTACCCCGGCTAACTGCAGTACCCCGGCTAACTGCAGTACCCCCGGCTAACTGCAGTACCCCCGGCTAACTGCAGTACCCCCGGCTAACTGCGCTACGCATCTGGCTTCAGGTCTAGCACAAATAAAGTTAAATGAACTTAAATAGATGATACTTTTGTATATAGTGTATGTAGACACCACTTTCATTTAGTGGATTCGGGTATTTCAGCCACACCCGTTGCTGACAGGTATATAAAATCGAGCACACAGCCTTCCAATCTCCATAGACAAACATTGGCAGTAGAATGTCCTTACTGAAGAGCTCTGACTTTCAACGTGGCACCATCATAGGATGCCACCTTTCCAAGTCAGTTTGTCAAATTTCTACCCTGCTAGAACTTCCCCGGTCAACTGTCAGTGCTGTTATTGTGAAGTGGAAACGTCTAGGAGCAACAATGCCTCAGCCGCGAAGTGGTAGGCCACACAAGCTCACAGAACTAGACTGCCGAGTGCAGCCGTGCACAAGTCTAAGATTGCCACGCGTCGGCTGGAGTGGTGTAAAGCTTACTTCCATTGGAACAGTGGAAACGCGTTCTCTGGAGTGATGAATCACGCTTGACCATCTGGCAGTCCGACGAATTAATCTGGGTTTGGCGGATGCCAGGAGAACTCTACCTGCCCCAATGCATAGTGTCAACTGTAAAGTTTGGTGGAGGAGGAATAATGGTCTGGGACTGTTTTTCATGGTTCGTGTTAGGCCCCTTAGTTCCAGTGAAGGGAAATCTTAATGCTACAGCATACAATGACATTCTAGACAATTCTGTGCTTTCAACTTTGTGGCAACAGTTTGCGGACGGCCCTTTCCTGTTTCAGCATGACAACACCCCCGTGCACTAAGCGAGGTCCATACAGAAAGGATTTGTCGATCGGTGTGGAAGAACTTGACTGGCCTGCACAGAGCCCTGACCTCAACTCCATCGAACACCTTTGGGATGAATTGGAATGCAGACTGCGAGCCAGGACTAATCACCCAACATCCGTGCTGACCTCACTAATGCTCTTATGGCTGAGTGGAAGCAAGTCCCCTCAGCAATGTTCCAACATCTACTGGAAAGCCTTCTCAGAAGAGTGGAGGATGTTGGGGCAGCAAAGGGGGGACCAACTCCATATTAATGCCCATGATTTTGGAATGAGATGGTCGACGAGCAGGTGTCCACATACTTTTGGTAATGTGTGTATATATAGAGTTGGTTTGCTGTGCTTGGCCTTGCTTTTTAAGTAATACATGTATAAAGATTCATTTAATTTGAGGAAATCCAATTTTATTAAACATATTGTACTTGTTTTATATTGTTAGATTTCTTAGTTCTATGACATTGTATATGCAGGGCTCCCTTGAAAAAGAAAAGCTGGTCTCATTGGTGTAAAAAATGTCAATGAGCTGTGTTCTTGCCGTTGGTATGGCTGGTTATTGCAACACAGTCCTGTCCTAAACCCAGTTTGTCCCACAGCGGCCCACTGCCCTGGCTAAGATCCTGGGTGTGTACCGGATCGGCTACAAGAACTCCCAGAACAACTCTGAGAAGAAGCTGGACCTTCTTGTCATGGAGAACCTGTTCTATGGCAGGAAGATGGCCCAGGTGTTCGACCTCAAGGGTTCTCTGAGGAACCGCAACGTCAAGACCGAGTCTGGGAAGGAGAGCTGTGAGGTGAGCATGGCGCTAGTCTAGCAGGGCTGGGCCATGGGTTCGATTCCCACCTAAGGCCACATACATTACAGTGATTGCATACATTTATTTTCTAAGTTACTTTGTTTTATGCATGTGTTGTTTTAACCAGATACAGTGCATAAAGAAAGTATTCAGACCCCTTCCCATTTTCCACATTTTGTTACGTTACAGCCTTATTCTAATATTTATTAAATACATTGTTTTCCTCAATCTACACACAATACCCCATAATGACAAAGCAATTTTTTGGGGGGGGAATGAATAAAAAATGTAAAACAAAGACCCTTTGTGATGAGACTTAAAATTGAGCTCAGGTGCATCCTGTTTCCAATAACGACCTTTGGATAAAAGCATGAGCTAAATGGCATCATTCTATATTAGGTGGTTCTACTGGATGAGAACCTACTGAAGCTGGTCCATGACAACCCTCTGTACATCAGAGCCCACTGCAAGGCCATCCTCAGGGCTGCTATCCACAGTGATGCCTACTTCCTGTCTAGTCACCTGATCATAGACTACTCTCTGCTGGTTGGACGAGACGACGCCACAGACGAGCTGGTGGTGGGAATCATAGGTGAGGGAAAAGCTTGATCTTTTTCAAATGTGTTCTCATTGGCTATAACATTGTTCATTGTTATACAAACTGTTTTACTGGTGTTTTATAGAAAATCATTCTTAATTTATCCATGCATGCTGCTTCAAAAGGGCATTTGAGTGACATTACTTTGCTATATTTCTAAAACAAACATTCCTCCCATTGTTTCAGATTACATACGGACGTTCACATGGGATAAGAAGCTGGAGATGGTGGTGAAATCCACAGGGATCCTGGGAGGGCAAGGTAATTCCTCTGACACCAATACCTCCTTCCCTGTACATTCCCTGTACATTCATCCTTGAAGTCTATTTTAAGATTGTGCCCTTTCACGTTTTTAGCTTTGATCTCTAGTAATTAGTTAATTGTATAAAAACCTTTTTGATTTCTTCCTGTAAGTGACAAACGCAATACAAATAAAATGTATTATAAACGTTTTGTCTCGCACACAGGTAAGATGCCCACGGTGGTCTCTCCAGAGCTGTACCGAGCCCGTTTCTGTGAGGCTATGGACAAATACTTCCTCATGGTGCCTGACCACTGGACAGGGCTGGGGGTCAACTGCTGAACTGTTACACCAGGGAGCTAGCCTGAGTCCCAGCCCTGTTTGTGTTGTCTAGCCAATTCCTATGTCATTTTTACAGCATAAATGGATCTGGGACTCAGGCTACCAGGGAGCTGCTAGCTACAGAACACATGGGCATCAGTCACCAAGGTGGAGAGGAGACCGCAATGCAGAAAAAGCCTTATCCCAATAGGGAACCATAATAGCACAGTGGGTTGATGGATGAAGGAAAATAGAGGAAGATTAATGCCTTTTTTGTTGTGATGAAATGCAAAGAATGGCCAGTTTGTACGACTCAATCATCATAGAATCTTGCACAGGTAGATCTAGGTAAACTGTTTTATCATAAACTAGACAAGTGACTATTCATGACTGTTCTTTGGCATGACTGAAGACAGAGTTTTTCCTGACCTGGAAAGAAAAACTCTTGTCCCTAATGACATATTTCCCCGAGGGAAGAGATTATTTTGAAGGGCCAATTTTTCCAACTGTTTCACAAGATCACAGAGAGCACAAATAATCTTACTTGGTCCTAGTTTGAACAAACAAATTGATGTAAATGTACAGAGATGATGTAATTAAAGATTATTAACTGATTTCACAAGGTTTTAAACCTTAGATGTTTTTGTTGGCCTCCCGTCTTGTAAGTCTACATAGATTTGATGGTAGAAAGTCATTGTTCATCACTACATGTAATGGAAATTATTTTATCGGTATGTTGACTCCTTACCCACTTATATAATCTAGGCATTTGAGGTTTCCAAGACTGAACTAGAGGATCTATTCTCTCAGGTAAGCTTCAGATGGCCAAAAACATTAGCTATATTTAGTTTACTTGATAACAAATAGGGAAGCAAGCAAATCACACACAGAACTAAATTAAAACAGATTTTTATAGAATTGTACAATTCCTATAAAACAAAGGGAAGCTGACAAACAACCTTCAGCATTTCATACTGAATCAGGAACTGGTATGAAAATCAAACACAGTGATTGTCACGACTGACGTAATACGGACAGACCATCTGCATTTCAAATGCCACCCTATTCCCTATAGTGCATGACTTTTGAGCGGGGCCCCTAGGGTTCTGGTCAAAAGTAGTGCACTATGTAGGGAATAGCTTGCCATTTGGGACAGAACTGAAACTCCCCGTTTCTTAGTTCCAACGACAAGCATTTAGAAACGGAGGCATTGTGCTTTCTTTGTGTGCTCTGGGGGAGAGTTATTACAATGACACCGTATGTACAAAAGCAGAAACCAACTTCCTTTCGTCAGACATCTTGTGGCAGGCATATATATATATACACACAGGCATGCCTGACCATAACTAAGTTTCTTTTTCAGGGTTAGAAGTGACAGGATACTCATTAGAGCAGGGCTGTCCAAGCCTGTTCCTGGAGAGCTTCCCTCCTGTAGGTTTTCACTCCAACCCTGTTCCTGGAGAGCTACCCTCCTGTAGGTTTTCACTCCAACCCTGTTCCTGGAGAGCTACCCTCCTGTAGGTTTTCACTCCAACCCTGTTCCTGGAGAGCTACCCTCCTGTAGGTTTTCACTCCAACCCTGTTCCTGGAGAGCTACCCTCCTGTAGGTTTTCACTCTAACCCCAATTGAAACTAACCTGATTCAGTTTATCAACCAGCTAATTATTAGAATAAGGTGTGCTTGATTAAGCTTGGAGTGAAAACTTACAGGACAGTGACTCTCCGGGAACAGGGTTGGAGTGAAAACCTACAGGACAGTGGCTCTCCAGGAACAGGGTTGGAGTGAAAAACCTACAGGACAGTGGCTCTCCAGGAACAGGGTTGGAGTGAAAACCTACAGGACAGTGGCTCTCCGGGAACAGGGTTGGAGTGAAAACCTACCGGACAGTGGCTCTCCAGGAACAGGGTTGGAGAACCCTGCGTTAGGGGATACACTTTTTTGGGAGAATTTAAATTTTAAAAAGTATATAAAAGGTGTAACAAGGCACTGGACACGTTTAAGAGACACATTGCAGGTAGGTAGCCAACAGACGGTAAACGAGGATGGAGGGGGGTTAGAGGAAATGAAGAGTGATCAAGGTCCTGCTGTCCTTTGTACCATAATATAAATGTGAATAAATACCATACAGGTGTCAACCTTTTCACTGGAGACCTGATCTGACATACTGTATCTGGGCATGTAATTTACTGAAACGCTATGGCCCTGTAACACAAGGGACAGAAGTTTCCTAACTGACCACGTGACAGGATCAGGAACAACTCAGTGCCCAATGTCATATTTCTATTGGTGTGGGAACACAAGAGGTTGAAAATGATGCCACTTTTTTGCATAAAGGCGATACTCTGACTATACATACACTGTAACTAGAGGAAAGCATTCTACCCTGTTTCTCTATAATAAGCTTATAAGTGAATTCTGGAATTGTGCTTCAGTTGGTTTGTGCTATACTCACATCACTGGGCAGATAGACAGAGCAGGGCGTACCTTTCAATGCATACCTAGGCTACCCAGACACAAACATCAACATAAATACTTATGTTAAGTCAATATTTGGTACATCAACCAACCAAAAGAGAAAAGGTTACAATTCTACTTTTCTTCATCCTTGGGTCTCTTTTCATAAGAAATAAAAAAAAAAAAAGGTATCAGCCTGTTATTGATCGCCAAGCTGAGACGCAGTACCAAGAGTGATCTGGAAAAGAAGCACCAGCAGACAGAATCACAGTTAGGTTAGGGGTCAAGCTCCATCCCTCCAGCCTTTAGGGGGAACAAAGTCCTGTACAAGCCCCACGGAGAGGTTCTGCTCTGGGACACGAGTCCTGTACAAGCCCCACGGAGAGGTTCTGCTCTGGGACACGAGCAGGGAATCAGGGGAGGTCGGGTGGTGGGAGAGTGCTGATCTTCAGGCATCCAGGTAGTCTGATAAGAGTCAGGGTCATAGGGGTCAAAAGGTTTCTGAGTCCGAGTCGTTTTCAGTGGCGCCCTGACTGGCACTGCCCTCGCTAGAGGGGTCCGAGGGGGCCTTGGGGCTGCGAGGGCCGTGGGAGCTTTTCCCCTCCCTGGGTAGGGCTCTCAGGAGGGAACCTGGGGAGGGCGCACCGGAGCTGCAAGGGGAGCAGAAAGGTATCATGGTAGCCAGAATGAGAGCCAGACAGTCAGCCACCTCCCTGCTAGGAGCGCAAGCCAGAGCAGGGGTCAAACCTGGGGGAGAGAGAGTGGGCGGGATAGGTAGGGTGGGAGAGAGAGAGTGGGTGGGATAGGTAGGGTGGGAGAGAGAGAGTGGGCGGGATAGGTAGGGTGGGAGAGAGAGAGTGGGCGGGATAGGTAGGGTGGGAGAGAGAGAGTGGGCGGGATAGGTAGGGTAGGATAGGTAGGGTGGGAGAGAGAGAGTGGGCGGGATAGGTAGGGTGGGAGAGAGAGAGATAGGAAGGGAGATAGTTGGGAAGATGGAGAAAGAGATATAGGGGGAAGAAAACATGGAAGAAGTAGGGGGAAGTGAAGCAAAAAAACAGAGAGATGGGAGGACAACAGGAGAAGGCAGCATTCAATTAGAACACAGCCAGCCCAGACACCAGACAGTACACAGCCAGCCCAGACAGTACCCAGCAAGCCCAGATACCAGACAGTACACAGCCAGCCCAGACACCAGACAGTACACAGCCAGCCCAGACACCAGGCAGTACCCAGCCAGCCCAGACACCAGACAGTACACAGCCAGCCCAGACACCAGACAGTACACAGCCAGCCCAGACACCAGACAGTACCCAGCCAGCCCAGACACCAGACAGTACACAGCCTGCCCAGACACCAGACAGTACCCAGCCAGCCCAGATACCAGACAGTACCCAGCCAGCCCAGACACCACAGTACCCAGCCAGCCCAGACACCACAGTACCCAGCCAGCCCAGACACCAGACAGTACACAGCCAGCCCAGACACCAGACAGTACCCAGCCAGCCCAGATACCAGACAGTACCCAGCCAGCCCAGACACCACAGTACCCAGCCAGCCCAGACACCAGACAGTACACAGCCAGCCCAGACACCAGACAGTACCCAGCCAGCCCAGACACCAGACAGTACACAGCCAGCCCAGACACCAGACAGTACACAGCCAGCCCAGATACCAGACAGTACACAGCCAGCCCAGACACCAGACACTACACAGCCAGCCCAGACACCAGACAGTACCCAGCCAGCCCAGACACCAGACAGTACCCAGCCAGCCCAGACACCAGACAGTACCCAGCCAGCCCAGACACCAGACAGTACCCAGCCAGCCCAGATATCAGACAGTACACAGCCAGCCCAGATATTAGACAGTACCTAGCCAGATACCAGACAGTACACAGCCAGCCCAGATACCAGACAGTACACAGCCAGCCCAGACACCAGACAGTACACAGCCAGCCCAGATACCAGACAGTACACAGCCAGCCCAGACACCAGACAGTACACAACCAGCCCAGATATCAGACAGTACACAGCCAGCCCAGACACCAGACATACCCAGCCAGCCCAGACACCAGACAGTACACAGCCAGCCCAGACACCAGACAGTACCCAGCCAGCCCAGATACCAGACAGTACCCAGCCAGCCCAGACACCAGACAGTACCCAGCCAGCCCAAACACCAGACAGTACCCAGCCAGCCCAGACACCAGACAGTACCCAGCCAGCCCAGATATCAGACAGTACACAGCCAGCCCAGATATCAGACAGTACCTAGCCAGATACCAGACAGTACACAGCCAGCCCAGATACCAGACAGTACACAGCCAGCCCAGATATCAGACAGTACACAGCCAGCCCAGATATCAGACAGTACCCAGCCAGCCCAGACACCAGACAGTACCCAGCCAGCCCAGACACCAGACAGTACCTAGCCAGATACCAGACAGTACCCAGCCAGCCCAGATACCATACAGTACACAGCCAGGACCAGACACCAGACATACCCAGCCAGCCCAGACACCAGACAGTACACAACCAGCCCACAGGAATACAAACCTAAATCGCTGAAATATAATGACAAGGGCCTTGAGTTTTTCCTAGTCAGGTGACAAGTGTCAGGAAAACGTCCCAGCCTTAATGACATTACTGGACAGGTGGGGCTGGGAGAGATAGCTACAAACCAGGAAGCTGCATAGATACCTCTAGCCTACCAGAGCACAGACAGCTGTAACTAGCTACATAGACATGCTAACACCACAGAACCACAGGCAGCTGTAACTAGCTACATAGACATGCTAACACCACAGACAGCTGATATAAAAGCATCATGCAGTTAGATCCCTTTAACACACTGGTACCGGTTCATGCCCAGACCAGGTCGTGGTTTTCCCAAAAGTATCTTTAGGTTAAGTTCATCGGTAGAGCCATAGGATCCTATGGTTCTAAAATGAACTTAACCTTAAGATGCTTTTGGGGAACCGGGCCCAGATCTGTAGACCTACCGTTCTCATCCAACGTTTGAACACTGGCCCCCCTGGACAGCAGCTCCTGGACAGCCTGCTTCAGACCGCTATGGGCCGCTAGGTGGAGGGGCCTGGCAGGGACAGACCAATCAGAAGGTTTGTGGTGGTTCTGTAGTTGGGAGGGGCTAAATCTAGACACTTATCTAGACACTCACACCCCAGAAGTAAATTGATGTAGCTATCGCACGGCTCTGAGATTAACCATGGCCTATCTCTGACGAACACTTACGTCTGCAGTGCTGCGTTGGTGGAACCTATGAGAACAGTGTCCTTCAGCCTCTCCAGGATGAATAGTACACAGTCCTCCTTTCCCTGAGAGAGGAAGAGAAGGAAGAGAGGAAGATAGTGAAGCCAAATAAATGTTACATTCTTTTCATATATAATACACTATGTGTAAATATGGAGTTTGAATATGGTACAAATGTCATGTCAACGAAATTGGGAGATCAATCCCCCTAGTGGACACTCACGCTACTGCAGGCCAGGTGGAGCGCGGTGTTACCATTCTGGTCCACCAACCTCAGGCTGGCGTTGGCACTGGTCAGCAGCACCTCTACAGTCCCGACTCTTCCCTTCTCTGCAGCCATCATCAGCGCACTGCGCCCTGATTGGTCCACAGCATCCACAGGTGCATCATGGGCCAGAAGCAGCTGAACACAGTCCACATGACCAGAGAACGCTGCAGCATGGAGTGGAGTCCTGAGAGATGGAGGGGGGGAGGGATATGTGAGGAGAGGAAAATGAACAGAAGGAAGAATAGAGAGCAAAAAAAACATGGAAATGAGTGATTGAGATTGAGGACAGACTGTGTGATATACAGCTGTCTGATGACCTACCGATCCTTAGCGTCCTTACAGCTGGCCATGTCTGATCCCATGGCTTCCAGCAGTAGTGAGGCACAGGGTTCATGATCATTCACCCTGAGAACCAAAACAGAATGTAAACACTGAGATCCATAAGTTAAAACACAGTCAACACTGAGGTCTAATAGACAACACTGAGGTCTAATAGACAACACTGAGGTCTATAGTCAACACAGGTCTTTAGTCAACACTGAGATCTATGGACAACACTGTGCATTATATATTTGATCAATAAGGACAATAAATGTATAGACTTACACAGCACAGTGCAGAGGAGTGAAGGGGTTCCCATCGATACAGGGACAACCTTTCTGCTCCAGCAGTACCTCCACACAGCCCTCGTGACCTGGACACACAAACAAGATCAGTAGAAGATACACACGTAAAAGTTATTCCACATGAAAGGTATTCCACATGAAAGATATTCCACATAAAAGGTATGCATTGAGGCAAAATCCCTCAGGAACATTGAATGAGATTCGGACTACAAAGCCATGGTTAGAGGCAGGACTGCAGTAGGTTGGTTTAGTAACTGACCATAGTAGCAGGCCCAGTGCAGTAGGTTGGTTTAGTAACTGACCATAGTAGCAGGCCCAGTGCAGTAAGTTGGTTTAGTAACTGACCATAGTAGCAGGCCCAGAGCAGTAAGTTGGTTTAGTAACTGACCATAGTAGCAGGCCCAGTGCAGTAAGTTGGTTTAGTAACTGGCCATAGTAGCAGGCCCAGTGCAGTAGGGTGGTTTAGTAACTGACCATAGTAGCAGGCCCAGTGCAGTAGGTTGGTTTAGTAACTGGCCATAGTAGCAGGCCCAGTGCAGTAGGGTTGTTTAGTAACTGACCATAGTAGCAGGCCCAGTGCAGGGGGTGGTTTAGTAACTGACCATAGTAGCAGGCCCAGTGCAGTAGGTTGGTTTAGTAACTGACAATAGTAGCAGGCCCAGTGCAGTTAGTTGGTTTAGTAACTGACCATAGTAGCAGTCCCAGTGCAGTAGGTTGGTTTAGTAACTGACAATAGTAGCAGTCCCAGTGCAGGGGGGTGGTTTAGTAACTGACCATAGTAGCAGGCCCAGTGCAGGGGGTGGTTTAGTAACTGACCATAGTAGCAGGCCCAGTGCAGGGGGTGGTTTAGTAACTGACCATAGTAGCAGGCCCAGTGCAGGGGGTGGTTTAGTAACTGACC
>NC_056454.1:39024065-39034065 GCF_018296145.1 Oncorhynchus tshawytscha
GGGGTGCGTCCCCTGTTGGTGTCCGTGGTGCGTGGCGAGGCCCCCTGGCTGAGAAGGGTGTGGACGCAGTCAGTGTGGCCCCTGAGGGCCGCTAGGGCCAGGGGAGTACGACCTTCCTCGTCCCCCTGGTCTACCTCCCTCTCCCCTTGCAGCAACACCTCCAGAGCCTGT
Source organism: Oncorhynchus tshawytscha (assembly GCF_018296145.1). Classification (NCBI taxonomy): domain Eukaryota; kingdom Metazoa; phylum Chordata; class Actinopteri; order Salmoniformes; family Salmonidae; genus Oncorhynchus; species Oncorhynchus tshawytscha. The sequence goes on from NC_056454.1 coordinate 39,024,237, forward strand.
GCATGGCCGTGGTATGCCTGGGGGACAGGGAGACAGACACACACATTACACACATACCAGCTGTTGGTATGCAATGACACTACAGTCTATGCAATGTATACTCTGTGTGTGTATGTGTGATAATGGCTGCCTTCAGAAAGTATTCACACCCCTTGACATTTTCTACATTTTGTTACAGCCTGAATTTAAAATGGATTACATTGAGATGTTGTATCACTGGCCTACACATAACAGCCCATAATGCGAAAGTGGAATTATGTTTTTTAAAATGAAAAGATGAAATGTTATAGCAAGCCTAAATAAGTGCAGGAGCAACAATTTGCTTAATAAGTTGTATGGACTCACTCTGTGTGCAATAATAGTGTTTAACGTGATCTTTGTACCCAACACATATAATAATCTGTAAGGTCCCTCAGTCGAACAGTACATTTTAAACACAGATTCAACCACAAAGACCAGGCTGGTTTTCCAATGCCTCGCAAAGAAGGTCACCTATTGGTAGATGAAAAACAAAAAAAGCAGACATTGAATTATCTTTTGAGCATGGTGAAGTTATTAATAAGAATTTGGATGGTGTATCAATACACCCAGTCACTACAAAGATACAGACAATCTTCCTAACTCAGTTGCTGGAGAGGAAGGAAACCACACAGGGATTTCACCATGAGGCCAACGGTCACTTTAAAACAGTTACTGAGTTTAATGGATGTGATAGGAGAAAACCGAAGATACTATGAATGAATACTATGAATACAACGCATTATGTTTGGGGCAAATCCAAGAAAACACGTCACTGAGTACCACTCTTCATATTTTGAAGCATGGTGGTGGCTGCATCATGTTATGCTATTCCAGAAACAGAGCTAAGCACATTTTGTCTGTCATAGTTGAAGTGTACCTATGATGAAAATTACAGGCTTCTCTCATCTTTTAAGTGGGAGAACTTGCACAATTGGTGGCTGACTAAATACTTTTTTGCCCCACTGTAGATACTTTTGTACCTGTTTCCTCCAGCATCTTCACAAGGCCCTTTGCTGTTATTCGGGGATTGATTTGCACTTTTCCCACCAAAGTATGTTCATCTCTAGGAGACAGAACACGTCTCCTTCCTGAGCGGTATGACGGCTGCGTGGTCCCATGGTGTTTATACTTGCGTACTGTTGTTTGTACAGATGAATGTGGTACCTTCAGGCGTTTGTAAATTGCTCCCAAGGATGAGATCATTTGATTTTCCCATGATGTCAAGCAAAGGCACTGAGTTTGAAGGTAGGCCTTGAAATACATCCACAGATACACCTCCAATTGACTCAAATTATGTCAATTAGCCTATAAGAACCTTCTAAAGTCATTACATAATTTTATGGAATTTTACAAGCTGTTTAAAGGCACAGTCAACTTAGTGTATATAAACTTCTGACCCACTGGAATTGTGATACAGTGAATTATAAGTGAAATAATCTGTCTGTAAACAATTGTTGGAAAATGACTTGTGTCATGCACAAAGTAGATGTCTTAACCAACTTGTCAAAACTATAATTTGTTAACAAGAAATTTGTGGAGTGGTTGAAAAACGAGTTTTAATGATTCCAACCTAAGTGTATGTAAACTTCCGACTTCAACTGTATTTTCAGGTCTCTCCAGATATGTTTGATTGTGTTCAAGTCTGGGCTCTGGCTGGTTCCACTCAAGGACATTTAGAGACGTCCCGAAGCCAATCCTGAGTTGTCTTGGCTGTGTGCTTTGGGTCGTTGTCCAGTTGGAAGATGAACCTTCACCCCAGTCTGAGCACTCTAGAGCAGGTTTTCATCAAGGATCTCTTTGTACTTTGCTCCGTTCATCTTTCCCTTGAGTCTTCCAGTCCCTGCCACTAAAAACATCCCCACAGCATGATGCTGCCACCACCATGCTTCACCATAGGGATGGTGCCAGGTTCCTTCCAGATGTGACGTTTGGCATTCAGACTAAAGAGTTCAATCTTGGTGTCATCAGACCAGAGAATTTTGTTTCTCATGGTCTGAGTCCTTTCGGTGCCTTTTGGAAATCTCCAAACGCCGTCATGTGCCTTTTACTGAGGGAGTGGCTTCCATCTGGCAACTCAACCATAAAGGCCTGATTGGTGGAGTTCTGCAGAGATGGTTGTCCTTCTGGAAGGTTCTCCCATCTCTACAGAGGAACTCAGGAGCTCTGTCAGAGTGACCATTGGGTTCTTGGTCACCTCTTTGACCAAGGCCCTTCTCCCCCGACTGCTCAGTTTGGTCGGGCGGCCAGCTCTAAGAAGAGACTTGGTGGTTCCAAACTTCTTCCATTTAAGAATGATGGATGCCACTGTGTTCTTGGGGACCTTCAATGCTGCAGAAACGTGTTGGTACCGTTTTTGCTTTGTCATTATGGGGCATTGTGTGTAAATTGATGGAGAAAAAAATTTATGTTATCAATTTTAGAATAAGGCTGTAACGTAACAAAATGTGGAAAAAAGGAAGGGGTCTGAATACTTTCTGAATGCACTGTATGTAAATTAGATATTTCTGTATTTCAAAATCAATACATTTGCTAAATTACAAAAAAAATGTTTTTACAATTTGTCATTATGGGGTATTTTGTGTAGATGGGTGAGATTTTTTAATTTATTTAATCCATTTTGAATTCAGGCTGTAACACAACAAAATGTGGAATAAGTCAAGGGATGTGAATACTTTCTGAAGGCACTATACATGATAACGCTAGTTATCTGTTTTTTCTGACCACGTGCCATGACCATAAAAACTATAGGTTTTTCCTGCTCAGGTCACAAGCTCACCCAATTATAATGCATGGTGCATTATAATGCACAAGCTCACCCAATTATAATGCACTGCATGGCAGTGTATGTGATTATGCATGGCTAGAGTGGATATGTGATAATGACTCACAGCGAGGTGCAGGGGGCTCCTGGCACCCAGAAAGTCTGGGGGCTCCTGGTGTCTCTCGTCTCTGTCCAACAGCTAAAACCACAACCACAGATTACATCAAAACAAATCATTTCAATTCCATAAGTGGTATTTGTGAGCTGTGTATATTTATGGTATCTTGTGAAATTGAAGTTGAAGTTCTACACACAGATACATTGTTGACTAGCATGTAGCATAGAAAATGTAGCATGAGCGTGTGTATGAGCGTGCATGCACTCACCAGCTCCAGGCAGTGTCTGTGGCCATAGGCTGCAGCATAGTGGACAGGACTGTAGCCCTGCTTATCATTCAGAGAGGCAGTAGCACCACTTTGCAAAAGGAATTCTAGACATCTATTACACAAACATAAAATATTGTCAGACACAAACACTTCAATATGTTCTTAAAAGTTAAAAGCCTCAGACAGAGAGGATATGAGAGCGAGAAAGAGATGTTTTATAGACATATCAACATGATTCAAGAAGACCACCATAGTCCCTGTGCCCAAGAACACAAAGGCAACCTGCCTAAATGACTACAGACCCGTAGCACTCACGTCCGTAGCCATGAAGTGCTTTGAAAGGCTGGTCATGGCTCACATCAACACCATTATCCCAGAAACTCTAGATCCACTCCAATTTGCATACCGCCCAAACAGATCCACAGATGATGCATTGCACTCCACTCTGCCCTTTCCCACCTGGACAAAAGGAACACCTACATTGGGGAGAACAAGTATTTGATATACTGCCGATTTTGCAGGTTTTCCTACTTACAAAGCATGTAGAGGTCTGTAATTTTTATCATAGGTACACTTCAACTGTGAGAGACGGAATCTACAACAAAAATCCAGAAAATCACATTGTATGATTTTTAAGTAATTCATTTGCATTTTATTGCATGACATAAGTATTTGATCACCTACCAACCAGTAAGAATTCCGGCTCTCACAGACTTGTTAGTTTTTCTTTAAGAATCCCTCCTGTTCTCCACTCGTTACCTGTATAAAAGACACCTGTCCACACACTCAATCAAACAGACTCTAACCTCTCCACAATGGCCAAGACCAGCTGTGTAAGGACATCAGGGATAAAATTGTAGACCTGCACAAGGCTGGGATGGGCTACAGGACAATAGGCAAGCAGCTTAGTGAGAAGGCAACAACTGTTGGCGCAATTATTAGAAAATGGAAGAAGTTCAAGATGACGGTCAATCACCCTCAGTCTGGGGCTCCACAGTCTCAAAGAAAACCATTAGTAACACACCACGCCGTCATGGATTAAAATCCTGCAGCGCACGCAAGGTCCCCCTGCTCAAGCCAGCGCATGTCCAGGCCGTCTGAAGTTTGCCAATGACCACCTGGATGATCCAGAGGAGGAATGGGAGAAGGTCATGTGGTCTGAAGAGACAAAAATAGAGCTTTTTGGTCTAAACTCCACTCGCCGTGTTTGGAGTAAGAAGAAGGATGAGTATAACCCCAAGAACACCAACCCAACCATGAAGCATGGAGGTGGAAACATCATTCTTTGGGGATGCTTTTCTGCAAAGGGGAGAGGACGACTGCACCGTATTGAGGGGAGGATGGATGGGGCCACGTATCGCAAGATCTTGGCCAACAACCTCCTTCCCTCAGTGAGAGCATTGAAGATGGGTCGTGGCTGGGTCTTCCAGCATGACAACGACCCGAAACACACAGCCAGGGCAAACAAGGAGTGGCTCCGTAAGAAGCATCTCAAGGTCCTGGAGTGGCCAAGCCGGTCTCCAGACCTGAACCCAATAAAATATCTTTGGAGGGAGCTGAAAGTCCATATTGCCCAGCGACAGCCCCGAAACCTGAAGGATCTGTATGGAGGTTTCTTAAGTTCTGCTTTTCTGATGTATCAAATACTTATGTCATGCAAATGAATTACTTAAAAATCATACAATGTGATTTTCTGGATTTTTGTTTTAGATTCCGTCTCTCACAGTTGAAGTGTACCTATGATAAAAAATGACAGACCTCTACATGCTTTGTAAGTAGGAAAACCTGCAGAATCGGCAGCGTATCAAATACTTGTTCTCCCCACTGTATGTGAGAATGCTGTTCATTGACTACAGCTCAGCGTTCAACACCATAGTACCCTCAAAGCTCATCACTAAGCTAAGGACCCTCTGACTAAACACCTCCCTCTGCAACTGGATCCTGGACTTCCTGAAGGGCCGCCCCCAGGTGGTGAGGGTAGGTAGCAACACATCTGCCACGCTGATCCTCAACACTGGAGCTCCCCAGGGGTCCATGCTCAGTCCCCTCCTGTACTCCCTGTTCACCCATGACTGCATGGCCAGGCACGACTCCAACACCATCATTAAGTTTGCAGACGACACAACAGTGGTAGGCCTGATCACCGACAACGACGAGACAGCCTATAGGGAGGAGGTCAGAGACCTGGCCGGGTGGTGCCAGAATAACAACCTATCTCTCAACGTAACCTAGACTAAGGAGATGATTGTGGACTACAGGTAAAGGAGGACCGAACACGCCCCCATTCTCATCGACGGGGATGCAGTGGAGCACATTGATAGCTTCAAGTTCCTTGGTGTCCACATCAACAACAAACTAGAATGGTCCAAACACAACAAGACAGTCGTGAAAAGGGCACAACAAAGCATATTCCCCCTCAGGAAACTAAAAAGATTTGGCATGGGTCCTGAGATCCTCAAAAGATTCTACAGCTGCACCATCGAGAGCATCCTGATGGGTTGCATCACTGCCAGGTATGGCAACTGCTCGGTATACGACCGCAAGGCACTACAGAGGGTAGTGCATATGGCCCAGTACATCACTGGGGTTAAGCTGCCTGCCATCCAGGACCTCTACACCAGGCGGTGTCAGAGGAAGGCCCTAAAAATGGTCAAAGACTGTTCTCTACTACCGCATGGCAAGCTGTACCGGAGTGCCAAGTCTAGGACAAAAAAGGCTTCTCAACAGTTTTTACCCCCAAGCCATAAGACTCCTGAACAGGTAATCAAATGGCAACCCGGACTATTTGCATTGTGTGCCTCCCCCAACCCCTCTTTTTACGCTGCTGCTACTCTCTGTTTATCATATATGCATAGTCACTTTAACCATAGCTACATGTACATACTACCTCAATCTGCCTGACTAACCGGTGTCTGTATGTAGCTTCGCTACTTTTAAAGCCTGGCTACTGTATATAGCCTGTCTTTTTACTGTTGTTTTATTTCTTTACTTACCTGTTGTTCACCTAACACCTTTTTTTGCACTATTGGTTAGAGCCTGTAAGTAAGCATTTCACTAAGGTTTAGCACTTCACCTGTTGTATTCGGCGCACGTGACATATTTTTTTGTTTGATTTGACATACGCAATGGTTATTCCAACAAGATGAGCGAGAGAGACAATGACAGAAGATATTGTCTGTCTGAACTGGTCTGTGTGCACAGAGTAGAGAAAGAGAGAGGGAAAGAGAGAGAGAGAAAGAGAGGGACAGTCAGAACCATAGGCACGGCTTGCACTGATCCATGATCTGTGCTGACTGACTACCTGTATGCCCAGATAGAGGCAGTAATACTCATAGAAATAAAATAGTTTACTCACAGTGCAGCCTCTTTCTCCTTCTCTGCCTGCACCCCTTCACTCTCTGGCTCCAGAGCCTGACGTCGCCTTCACAAGACACACAACAGAGAACGATTAAGACATCCTCAATGGGGGCCCCAGGGAAACCCTCCCCAAACCCTTTCCATCTGATTATTCAGGGTCATCTAGCGTCTCCAGCAGTGCTTCCCTGAGTTTCCTGGAATGGAAACAATCAGGGGTGTGAACACTGAACAGTCTGCTGCCGAACATCCAGACACCTATTCAACCAGCACCTCAGAATTACCTCAGGTATCCATGGAAACAGGGAGTTCCTTGGTTGTCTAGCTTCCGGAGATGGTCACCACCATAGAATTAGGAATTAGAATAACATTCCATTGAAACAGTGCAGTCAATCCACAGCCAGACACTGGCTGAAATCACTTGATGATAGGAATTAAGTTGTAAATGCAACAAATACTGAATTTGCATCATATAATAGCACTCACAGCTTTCCAAGAAAACACAACATTTTGACAGTTATGGTCAGTGTACATATATTTTAGAGGCTATTTATACATAAAATGTGTATAAAACCCATATAAACTGTATGTATAATTATGTGACGATATTTTAGATCAGGTCATCTATAAGTCTTTGCTAGGTAAAGCTCCGCCTTATCTCAGCGCACTGGTCACCATAGCAACATCCACCCGTAGCACGTGCTCCAGCAGGTATATTTCACTGGTCATCCCCAAAGCCAACTCCTCCTTTGGGCGCCTTTCCTTCTAGTTTTTGTTTTATCTTGGCCATGTCGTAGTTGTAAATGAGAACTTGTTCTCAACTGGCCTAACTGGTTAAATAAAGGTGAAATAAAATAATAATAATATATTCCATTAGACTGGTTTGGATTTCTCCCTGACCAATATGGCTGCCATTTTCAACTCATTCTGGAGTTTTGAAGGTTGAAGGGGCATAGCAATCTAACAATTTAACAGGATCTCTAAGGGCACCACCAAAAACCACACAGCTAGTTTGACCTGGCCTCAGGGGCCCGGCTGTCCGTTAGTCTTTTGCTTACATATTATAGATAGCAGCATATAGGAACCAGCTCAATATTGTAGTCTTTAACCTCTGACCGATAACTGAATTTACATGCAGTTTATAATATCAAATTGTAACATGAGTCACAGGTCTTAATGGTATCATCAATGTATGGTCACTATGGGGCGAATCCTAACATCCATTTAAGTAACATTTTCACTTAGTCTCCCATTTACATCAATGCATGACTATAACGGAATTGAAATCTTAAGTGGAAGTTAGGATTCGTCCCCAAGTCTGATTAGTGAAGCTCACCTTCTGTCCAGGTCGGAGGCAGCAGCGTAGTGCAGAGCAGAGCGCCCCCACTGGTCAGTGGCATTAATGCAGGTCCCACACGACACAAGGGTCTCCAGGCACTGGTAGTGACGACTGGCTGCCGCATAGTGGAGAGAGGTCCTGGAGAGGAAGCGACACACAGAGAGACACACACACAGAGAGAAGGACAGTGTTATACGCTAGCACATTGAGTTGAGTCACACAAACTTACTGGAGCCCCAAAAAATGAAGAAGAGTAGATTAAAGAGTAGCTAGGCAACAACACCTCCACATGCTGATCCTCAACACAGAGGGTAGCTAGGCAACAACACCTCCACATGCTGATCCTCAACACAGAGGGTAGCTAGGCAACAACACCTCCACTATGCTGATCCTCAACACAGAGGGTAGCTAGGCAACAACACCTCCACTATGCTGATCCTCAACACAGAGGGTAGCTAGGCAACAACACCTCCACTATGCTGATCCTCAACACAGAGGGTAGCTAGGCAACAACACCTCCACATGCTGATCCTCAACACAGAGGGTTCTATTACCAGACCATCCGACTGTTAAACAGCTTCTATCCCCAGACCATCCGACTGTTAAACAGCTTCTATCCCCAGACCATCAGACTGTTAAACAGCTTCTATCCCCAGAACATCAGACTGTTAAACAGCTTCTATCCCCAGAACATCAGACTGAGAAACAGCTTATATCTCCAGACCATCAGACTGTTAAACAGCTTCTATCCCCAGAACATCAGACTGAGAAACAGCTTATATCTCCAGACCATCAGACTGTTAAACAGCTTCTATCCCCAGAACATCAGACTGTTAAACAGCTTCTATCTCCAGAACATCAGACTGTTAAACAGCTTCTATCCCCAGAACATCAGACTGAGAAACAGCTTATATCTCCAGACCATCAGACTGTTAAACAGCTTCTATCCCCAGAACATCAGACTGTTAAACAGCTTATATCTCCAGACCATCAGACTGTTAAACAGCTTCTATCCCCAGAACATCAGACTGAGAAACAGCTTATATCTCCAGACCATCAGACTGTTAAACAGCTTCTATCCCCAGACCATCAGACTGTTAAACAGCTTCTATCCCCAGAACATCAGACTGTTAAACAGCTTCTATCCCCAGAACATCAGACTGAGAAACAGCTTATATCTCCAGACCATCAGACTGTTAAACAGCTTCTATCCCCAGAACATCAGACTGAGAAACAGCTTATATCTCCAGACCATCAGACTGTTAAACAGCTTCTATCCCCAGAACATCAGACTGAGAAACAGCTTATATCTCCAGACCATCAGACTGTTAAACAGCTTCTATCCCCAGAACATCAGACTGTTAAACAGCTTATATCTCCAGAACATCAGACTGTTTGACAGCTTCTATCCCCAGACCATCCGACTGTTAAACAGCTTCTATCCCCAGACCATCAGACTGTTAAACAGCTTCTATCCCCAGACCATCAGACTGTTAAACAGCTTCTATCCCCAGAACATCAGACTGTTTGACAGCTTCTATCCCCAGAACATCAGACTGTTTGACAGCTTCTATCCCCAGAACATCAGACTGTTTGACAGCTTCTATCCCCAGACCATCAGACTGTTAAACAGCTTCTATCCCCAGACCATCAGACTGTTAAACAGCTTCTATCCCCAGACCATCAGACTGTTAAACAGCTTATATCTCCAGAACATCAGACTGTTAAACAGCTTATATCTCCAGAACATCAGACTGTTTGACAGCCATCACTATTTTTCATCCTATAGCTTGTTCTCCATCTTCTTTTTAAATAGTGAGTCAATTTTTTCAGTACTTTTATCTCCATAAATGATCAAAATGTGTTTTTATTATAACTCTTTCTCGTCTCTCTGCAGCAGACATACAGTGAGCAATATGTTTGGAACATCAAATCACAATAAAATCGTTGTATTGAATCGCAATAGAT